>NC_080719.1:21520000-21700000 GCF_019097595.1 Hemibagrus wyckioides
GGAAAAGGAAGCAGGCACTGGATATAAATCACCTTTAATAGACTAGGAAAGCAGTGTTAGACATCTCATTTTAAGGGCAGTGTGTGTGTGTGTGTGTGTGTGTGTGTGTGACATTATCAGAACCATATGCTTGTAGGCACACTGTACCGTTTCAAGTTTAACACCTCAGGACATGAGGCATCACGGCAATAACAAACACACAGACATATGTTTGGATGCTGAGGTGTGATCTGGAGAATGAGACGTGAACAGAGCGGCTCGCCGTGTGAAATGGTGTGTGTGTACAGGTGCTGAATGACAGAGCAGAGGGCAGATCGGTGTACAGTTATCATACAGGTTTCTAAAGAGAGAGAGAGAGAGAGAGAGACAGAGAGAGAGAGAGAGAGAGAGTGGGTGTGTGTGTGTGTGTGTGTACACACTCAGCAAATGCTGTCTAAACAAAAATGTGTATTAAAAAGAATCTAAAAGAGGTCACGCAAACTCGGCGGATTAAATTCTGGAACACGATTCCGATCATTCATTCAGATTCACATCAAATAAACATCAGAACAACTACTTGTCTGCACAAAGGGACACAAATACTCAAAGACGATTGTCAAATAAATAAAATACATTCTGATTATGACCTAGACACTGAAAGACAATATTATACATCAAGAACACACATCCTATCCTGTGCGTTTTTAAATCTGTATGCCGTCAGCTCAATAATACATATATATTCCACCTACTGTATTTACATGCAGCCTAATAATTAACAGCCGTTAATGATCTGCCTGTCTTCAGGGTAGAAAATGTTCATGTAAACACCTCGATTGGAAGAGAGTGAAGTGACAGAGAAAGAGCCGAATGACCGAGGCAAATAATCCTGTTAATAATCTGTAGAAGAAGAAGAATCTTTTAAAGTCTGATTAATCTTTGTGTCTGATTGATTTCTCTATCGGAATCAGCGTGTGTGTGAGGAAACCAAATATTTCGAGGCAAATGCAGGATGCTGACCAACCTCAGTAAAGTGTTTACTTTTTACTAGAAATTCAGTAAGGATGCTGAACATGCACATAAAAAGGCAAAAAAAACCCTTTAACTCTAGTGTTCACTCCAAAAATAAAATGCCCTTCAAAGGTCGATATCGTAGTTATTTCAGTGTTTACAGTATTCCACGTTACAGTCCTTGTTTGTGTCATTTACAGATACTCCAACACCCTTCACCAACTTATCAGTCTGAAATGTGCCACAGCTTCATTACGAAGAAAATCAGGACAGCTAAGTCACATGACCATTCTCATAAATCGGTATAAGTGTGTTAATAATGTTCTAACATGGCTGTCGATCAGGTTCTGGGGGTGAAGCCTAAAGTACACAGGTAAAAATAATCGTACATCTTAGATCTTAATTAATATTTAAGACCTAATCTTCTCAAAGTTATGACTAGAAGAGCAAAGATATTACAGTGACATACAGAGAATGCCTGCAGTTTATGTTATTTTCAATAAGCACAGCAGCCCTGTTCCTGAATCTCAGACAAATATGGTGTGAATATGGATTATTTTTAATTGCTAAGCAACTTCACTGTGGCCACAAACTTAAATTAATTCAATTCTATTTAATTTGTATAGTGCCTTTTAATAATGGCTGCTGACACAAAGCAGCTGACAAACCCTTCTTCTCCTCACTATCCATTTAATAATTACACATGGGTGACGTTTTCCTGAGATGGAAATAATTAAGAACTCATTAACAATACAAATAACGCAAATAAAAAAGCTGAACATGCGCAGCAGACTCACACACTTTCCATTTTTATGGTGGCGTTGGCACTATACCTCGCTCCAGGCGTGCATATAACTTCAGCTCAGATTACATGTAACGTGCAATTAAATAAAACGTGCCTACAGAGTGTTCCGATTAGGACACATTCAACCAGTTCATTCAGAAACTGCACCTGAAATGAATTCATATGGAATTGGAAATCTTCGCTGGTAAACACAGCCAGGTTCTCTCACTCAGATCCAGCCTGAGTTTTAGTAGCATGTAGATTAACTGATCACTGCAGAGAAGGAACATGGAGTAATCAGCACCTCTGTCAATGATCCTGCTTTCTCCATCACGTGTAAAAAAATAAAAGCATGGAGGTGTTTAAACATTTCGCTCATTGTGTGTGTGGGTATGTGCTGAGTGTGTGTGTATGTGTGTGTGTGGGGGTATGTGCTGAGTCTGTGTGTATACCTCTGTGCATTACACGCCGGGAGTGCATGTGCTCCAGTGCGCTGCACAGTTGAACAAAGTACTTCCATACCGTCTTTTCAGGGATCAGCCTCCTCTGTTTCTTGAAATGCTACAGAAGAAGACAAATAAAAATCCAGCACTCATTTAAGCTGTTAGACTTTATGTCAGAAACATGTGGAATGGAGAATCATCAGGAATGACACAACAAAAAATAAAAGGTCCATTTTTATAATTGTAGAACAGTGGATAAACACAATAAGAGCAGGACACCTGACCATCACACCCACATGTGCTTGCTGAACATCTCCTTCCTGATTTATTCCTGATTTGTTCTTAAGGGAAGTTTTTCCACTAGATGTTGGTTGATTGTGGGGTTCAAGGCTCGTGTTCATTGTGGGATTCGTGTTCATTCAGCTGCAAGAGCATCAGTGAGATCATTGGGGTTCAGGGTTCTGTGGAGGACACTTCTTCAACTCCAAACATAAATGTGACACAACACACAATTGTGTGTGTGTAAGGTTGTGAAACAGTTTAGAGAAGAAACATGTGGGTGTGATGGTCAGTACATACTTTTGGCCATAACGTGAAAATATTCTGTAAATAAAAAAAAATCAGCTGGCTAGAACAGTTTCTATATCGTTTTTTTGTAACACATCACAATTACTACATCCTCATGTGCCTCATGGACAATAAGACCAGAGGCTAATGAAAACTTTCTATAATTAGTATAGTTATAATTAATTTCTAACTTCACCTCTGTGAAAATCTATAAATGCCCCAAAGTTGCATACTGCTGCTTTACACATGCTTTTCTGGATTTTTTTGGCAAGGCTTCTGATAGACACATTAACATCATGCATGTCAAGTCCTCATGCTTTTAGCACCTGAGCACTACAGAGGTACAGGAGGTGAAGTGGTCAAGCTTCACCCAGCTTCAAGTGCTCGATGAGTTCAGTGTTACGCAATTAAGCCCAAATGAAGCTTATTTAAGTGAAACAACACTGTAATTATCTGACATTTTGTATGCAGACTGAAGTCGGCATCATGGCGAGCCTCCATGTGCTCCCAGGTAAAAAAAAAAAAAGTATAAAGAATGTGATCCGGATGTGTGCTGTACGGCCTGTTCGCATTCTTTTTTTATTAATCCCACCATGGAAATACTGGCTTAGCCTTTTGCTTAAATGAACGAAACGCAGTTTAGAATGCCTCGACCCAAACAAAGCAGGTGGATCTATTCTTCTCCAGTCCTTCATATTTGCATATCAGAGGCTTGTTTGATGTTAATGAGGGAATATGGCGGCCCTGTCGCGCCTTTAACAAGCAAACACTGCACATGCAATATTCCGTAAGTGCATGCAAATAATGGGGTCATTTGATTTGAATTCAGACTGGACTGGGCTATCAAACAGAATACAAAATGCTCAATTTACACACACACACACACACACACACACATATATCTGGAGCATCTGTTTTACATAAGGCATGTTGTTGGGTCATGTTTATCTCACAGTGCACAGGAGATCAAGTCCAAAGCCTCGATCCTATTTACTAAATAAATCATATTTGTGAATTGCATGCAGAAAGAGAGAGCACAGTTTGTGAGCAGCACACACAAGCTGCCTTGCTCTGAAAAGCTGTCTGAATTTAGGAGTGTCTGTGTTTTAATGACGGCTCATGATGCCTCATAACTGCTCTGTGATACAGTTATACTAATCCTCAGTCTCTCATGTAAATGCTCCTGCTTGTCATTCTCCAGTCACTTCTCACATGTGGTGCAGGATGAAGGGCGTTTCTGATATGGAGACAGCTGGACTGGAAGCACTATGTGAGAATTCAGGGAAATGCTGTGATATTCATCTCCATTTTACAATTAAAGTTCAGGCTTTTTGCAGAAACGACCCCGACTGAACATGATGAAGTTCTGTGACCCCAAGCTTCCTTTTTTTTTACTACATTTTTTTTTTATTTCAGATTTATAATTTAAGACTACAGTAACATTCAGAGGTTTTATTATGTTGTTAACATACGCATGTGTGATATAAGTGAATAAAACATAACAAGTGAAATACTCCGTGCACTGATTGATGGGGAGGAAACCAAAGTTCCCAGAGGAAACCCTCAGAGCACAGGGAAAACACACAAACTCAGGAGTCAGGAAGTGATCCACCAACCCGGAGGTGCGCAGCAAGAACGTAATTACTAAGGTACTGTGGTTCCTGGCAAGCTCTGCTCACAAACTAATTTTGATGTCGTCTTGAGTGTCGTCATGAGCTGTGTCCAAAAATTAAGAACATTACATTCGAAAGTATTTACAAATCTAGAGCATCCTGAAGACTGATACACATGGTTTGAAAGCATGAGAATTTTGTAAATTAGGCGTTAGTCTTCGATAACGGTCAGTAACTAAACACAAGGACGTGATTTGAGACCCAACGCCAGTATAGTGTATAGTATATCTGTTTATCAGAGGATGAAGTGCAAGGAAATGTTTGTAGAGAAACTGAAACTGTTTGTAGAGTCTGAATCCATGTTAAACCGATACGCCTGTTTTCTGTACAATGGCTCATTTTTACACTAAACGTAATTAAATCATCCAAAAAGGGCAAAATATCATTAGCTGAGGGCTGTGTGTGTGCGTGCGTGTGTGCGTGTGTGTGGTGGGGGACGGGTTTTACAAGCCTGAAAACACTTACTTACTGGTCAGAAAGCGCCATGGTCCAGTTCACCCAGACTAAACCCTGCACCCTTTCTGTTCATAAGCCAGTGATGTAGAAGATCAGACAAAGTCAATTCACAGGAATTCTAAAAGATGCTGCGATTATTTCACACACTTACATTAAGCTGTTTATAGCATGAGCACAATCCTCTATGAAATCCAGAGCCGTGCCTACGGGAAGGACATGGGGCTGTTCTGTTCGCCATTTTGAGCCATTCACTACGTTTGCTCTTTCCTTCCATGCTCTAGTGCTGAGAATGTAAACATTCAGGAGAAAACGCTGACGCATGGCCGTACCTTTATCATACGTGAGAGGTCCCCGGCGTCCGCCAGCTCCAGCACTATATTTAGCTCGTTCTCCTCGATGAATGATGCGTGATATTTAATTACGTTGGGGTGGTTGAGTTGCTGTGAAGACAGAGGGGAAGGGTGAGAGAGAGAGAGAGAGAGAGAGAGGTTAGTGAAATCAGTGACTGTTAAAAACAAACCAAACTAGTGTAAAAGCCAGCAAAATGTAAATGTTAAAGCGGATTTTAAAGTAGTTAACTTCTAACACAATGTTTCAAAAAATGAATTTAATAAACACTCTAGTAATGCATGGCTGACGCTAACGTGCCGAGCCAGGCAGCAGTCGAGCAGAGCATAATCTCCATCCTCCACTTCTTTTTCCTGTTGGTTGCTCAATAAGCAGAGGCAAGGATGACAGAAACAGACAGGAAGCATAAAGAAAAAATGTTTAAGAAGTGCAAGAAATAGAAGAGAATGAATAGTCATTTCCGAGGCACGGAGAGCGAGTCAGGCCAGTGACACGGGCACAGAGCGTTATTAAAAAAATCTTCATGCTATAAGCTGATACACACACACACAGTCTCCATCACGCTACATTTATTACACGTGTTTATGGATCACACAGCAGCAGAAGCATCATCCTGCAGCACTGTTTCCTTTAATCACACTGAGCTGAATTTCATCAGCGTATGTTGATACGGTCACATCACAGAAAAGTGGAGATTTTAAAATCTCACACAGTTGAAGTCCAGCTTACAAATTCTATCACGTGGACTCAACGTTACAATAATAAAAAAAAAATGAAGACGCCCAAGCCAGCTAAAAGACAAAGGAAGAGCTGCTCTCAGTGATAATCAGCTAATAATGACACACTAACTACACCTAGCTGACTAGCTAACAGATAATAAGATTCATTTGGATTATGTGGTCTGGGTTTCGATCCTGGCTTGGCTTCTGCTCTTGGCTATGATTAGCTGTGTCTATGAATTGCTGTTACGAGGTTGCCAAGGAGACTCCACGCGCCTCGGAACATCATGATTAGACTCATTTTTCCTCCCTTATTTTAAATATATACACATATATATACATATACACACACATATATATATATATATATATATATATATATATATATATATATATATATATATATATATATATATATATATATACACATATACATATATATATATATATATATATATATATATATATATATATATATATATATATATGTATGTGTGTATATATATATATATATATATATATATATATATATATATATATATATATATATATATATATATATATATATATATATATATAAATAAATAATATGAATAAAATACACTACCAAATGACACACTGACTAGACAAATCAATTTCCAGTGTAAAACTACATAAAGAAACGAGCTCTAAAATACTAAAATACACTAACAAGATTCAAAAGGTTGCTAAAAGACTATAGGCGAGGTGGAGGGCATCTGAGTGGCCGCAGGTCTGTGAGAAGCTGCAGTGCTGGAACAGTTCGATGTGTCAGTGTGAGCTGATCTGATGAGATGGTGAGACAAAACAGTGCAGTGAGATGCCTCTGATCACCCGGACGCTCGCGCTTATTGGACCTGTCGTTAACGTGCTAGTTAGCGCTAGCGTCGGTGCGAGCCGCAGCCTGTCTGAGGCGGTTTGATGAAGGCAAACACTGCGTTTAAAAACATGGGAGAAGATGTGAGGCCGAGGATGTGCAACATCAAAGGACACGTGATGGAGTGCACAAAATTTCCACACTGTTGCTCTGATGCCCCCCTTGCTAAACACTACAGAAAAAAGATATAAAAAAAATTATTATAGCTTTAGCATTGAAAAAAAAGTCAATCTCAGCCTGAAGGAATGACATGAAGAAGCCCATGATCTGTACTTGCCTTACACAAGGAGAGAGAGAAAAGGAAAGAATGGAGAGAGTGAGAGAGAGGGAGAGAGAGAGAGAGAGAGAGAGCTGTGCGTCTGGTGGTGTAGATCAATTGTTTTCTCTTCCTCTATGTCTAGCCGTTCCTCTGTTATAAGGTCTCAGCAGAGGCGTCTTTAGAAAAGCGTAATAGCAGCACATGGCACAGCTCTCTCCCCTCCTCTGGTTTCTTACCTTCAGGAGATCTATCTCTTTGATGCAATCTTGCCGGGCTTTGGCATCCATCAGATCGAATATCTATCAAAAGATCAAAAGGGTAAGAGGGGAGAGAGAGAGAGAGAGAGAGAGAGAGAGAGAGAGAGCATTAATGGCATTTAAAAGAAAAGAAATAGAGAGATAAACAAAAACTCAGCAGCAGAGCAGCAGGGTGGTAAAGGTGGCATGGGCAGGTGGTACTGAGGGGCAGGAGAAGCACTCCAACATGACCACCCAAAACACCTGCTGCAGTGTGGGGTCACACCGAGCTGGGAGAAAGCTGAGAGCCAGAAGTCGCAGCCTTTGTTTTAGCTGAACCTAAGTGTGTTTCTAATGTAGAGCACATTTGCCTAATAGAGCCAATGAAAGCGTGAGTACAGCCATTTATCCACCACATCTTCATGTTTTCAGTAAGTCAGAATCACTTCAGTGTTTGAGGCATGAATAATGAATGTGTAAAGTACAGAAGTCAAGGGGTGAAAACCGTATCTCTCTTCAAATGCACAATATTTTGGCCAAGTTCTAAAGACAGTTCTGGTGGACATTATGCTGAGATCTGGCAACCCTGGGCATGAATTAAAGTCAGTCCAGAGAGCTAATGTTTAATTAGCCAAGATTCATTTTCTTTTATTACAATGAACGGCTTTTGTTGCATTACATGTTGCCAATGGATCACGTAAACACTGCCATAATTGTGTTTAATCCAGGGTTCGTTTATTAATCAGAGATTCAGATGATGCAGATTTCTTACACCCTTAAATAGAGCCGTCACTACAGACTGCTTGGGTACGTTTATTTTGAGAGCCTGAATTCATGAGATTCCATAAATTTGTGTCATTGTGGAGGAAACAAGAAACACTGGGTGGAAGAGCATCTAATACAGTAATGTATTAGAGGAGCTATTACAGTAGTGTAGAAAAAAAAGAGTAAATACTCTAGTATAAAGGGGTGTGTGTGTGTGTTAGTTTAATCCCACAATAAACTTGCTTGTCCTCCATGTGTAGAAGGTATATTCATTCTAGCAGAAGGCAAATAAAACTACCATACACTATAAGGCCAAAAGTTTGTGCACCCCTGACCATCACATCCTCATGTGCTTGTTGAACATCTCATTCCAGATTTCTTCTTCTTTGTTGTTATAAAGCTTCACTCTTCTGGGAAGGCTTTTCGCTTGCCTTCGGAGCGTGGCTTTGGTTTTGTGTTCATTCAGCCACAAGAGAGCATTAGGGTCAGACACTGATGTTGGCTGAGGAGGTCTGAGATGCACTGAGGTTAACTCACTCATCCAGTAAGCCAATTAAACGGGTGAAGTGAGATGTGTGTCTTCATCCCATAATGTCAGTCTACATAACTGAAGCACATCATGATTCAGATAATTAAGATAATTATCCTTAGGAATTAAATAAGGAATAACACTGGGGATCGTTCGGGTATCTGAAGCATTATCACTCTGAAGTGCATTATTTTGTGTAACAGCACAGTCTGGAGTGTGTTGTATAGTTGAATGTTGTGGAGCATCTGAGAGATGAGCTAGGACCTGTTCACACTAATGTTAAACAGTTGTTCACTCAGTGGCCCTTTCCCTTCCTGCTCGCTCTCTCTCTCTCTCTCTCTCTCTCTAAAAATAGCTGCACAGCTTGTCATTTTACTGAGAAACAGGAAAGAGTTGAAGTGCTCTGTCCTGAACACATTCAGGAAACTTTGCAAATCAGCGTGAAAGCTCTGACTCCTGAGAACCTCCTAACAAATAAAAAACTCATGATGTCATCGATTATACAATTTACACTTTTAAACAACAACAAGTAATTTATCAGGAAAAGCACACGAATTCTAGCTGATTGTTCATGTCACAGCAAGAACTACTGTTACACAAACGCTCACCAGAACAGCAAAGCTGCCAGTGCACCAGTGAACATAAGAATGTGACAAAAACTTTTACATTTGCAAAACGTACATTCTTGGCTTGGTTTCTGCTTACGCAAACATTTCCACTCAACATTCGCTCAAGGACTGATGAAAGAGGCTCCTCACAGGTTCATACTTCACGAATCTGGTGAACACTGGTGCCTCAGATGGTTAACTGGGTATTGAGAGAACTGTGCACTTCACTGCTAATCACGATTATAGTGATCCAGTAAAATACACTGCTTTGTGCTTCAGCCTCCAGCATTATGATCTAGAGTGACCAAACTGGTTGATTTTTTTCTTTCCCCTCAAACAACATACAAAATTGGTGAGCAATTTTAATTTGACTCAAAGGTAGACTTCAGGACAGGATGCTTAATGTATGCAGGCGTAATGTGGTGAAACTGTAGAGGGTCAACTTACCTGAACTTTTTTCAAAGCTACTGAAGTGTTGTCTATCAAGTATTTTGCCCGATAGACCTCGCTAAACTGCCCTCGTCCAATCTTCTTCTCAATGTAATAGTTGGCTAAGCTGTTGTAGCCCATCTCTGGCTGTAGCGGCTTCTGTTAGAAAACCAAACAAACAATGATTCAGAAGAATTCAATAAATTGCATTTATTCACACCTGATAAGAAAGCCCAAAAAAAGAGAAGACAAACACTGTGTTGGGTGACATAATTTCCCCACACTTGACCCGTTAGTGAGAAACTGCCCCGAGTGTATTTCACATGGCTGTTGCAGAATTAAAAACGCTAAGCAACAGTCACGACTAGCCTTTTGGCTATGTTGCGAGAGGAGAAAAATAAACTAGGTTGACCTTTACTGTTTTCGTGGGTCGTCCCAAGAAGGCTCCAGAAACAAGAAGTGACACAAAAGAACACACCATGTCACAAACAGGCACGCTAGGATGACCACAGGATAACCTTAAAGGCACTTAGCGTTGCACGTGGCGGGGCAAGAACGTCCTCGTGAGATCTATTCACGCGCATTAACTTTACAGACGCACAAGCGCCGCAGCAAACCTTTACCTAATCTCACCACTTCCTTCATCTGAACCAGGCATCCGTCTTTCCTTTAAACCATGCGACTCAAAGTTTTTACTTTATATTCATGCCTCCTGGTGTTGTGGAGTTTACGACAAAAGCTGGCACGCTTCCTAAGAGCTTGTGGTGATAGCTACAACTAAAGTGCAAAACACTTTTATATGCTGCACTGACAGCTATATAAGCCTTCTGCTGAATCTAAAAACTACAGTGTACGAGTGTGTGAACTGCCAGGGCTCAGAGGAAACGCACGCTGGAGCTAAGCGCCCAACCGGCTGGGTGCTAGAAGGATGGATATAGATCAAGGGGCAGCCAATTTAAGCATTTCATTGTTTTGGTTTGACAGCTTTAAGGGGGAGAAAAAAGGCGAGAGCTGAAGAATTGCCCCATCCAATTAACACACTGAAGCAGCTTGTTTTTCTTCGTGACACCACACACACTTATTCCAGGCACACATCTGGTGCCAAAGAAGAAATTCTTCCTTTCCTTGTTTTTTTTTGTACATTAACGCCTTGATTAGGGCAAGTTATTGCTTTATTAAATGCCTTTAATTTTAAGCTGAAAAGATTTTTTCCACTTTTTTCCAGTCATACGACATACTGCATTAGATATCATTTCTCAATTGAAATCACGACTGCAACACTGATTGTGAAATACATGGGGGAAAAAGATGGGGGGGTCTTTGCGGGGGTGGGGGTGGGTTTACAATTTCAAGAACACTCTGTGGGTATTCATTGCCATTAACATGATAAAAAATTGTCCAACAACAAGCATAATGGCAATAAGATATGGCAGAAAGGGGCCTTCTACAGGGTTGGGAGGTTATGTGATGTAGAAAAGGGGAGGGGTTTGCAATGGGACGAGGCATTGCTTTCACTTCTCGCACGGTCGCTTGACAAATGTTAGCATGAGCCTCTAAAGCGGCGTGACAAGTGCATGCTGAGAGCAAAGTTGTGCTAATGTGTCCTGGCATGCAGCTCACTAATCACACATTTACATATGCAATGACCTACATTTGCATGTCAGCTTGCGCACTATCCGGACTGATTAACGGCGGGCACCTCCCTGCGCCCGGGAGGCGGAAGAGGGCCAGAGGGTGGCGGCTTTTTTGGCAGCCGAAGGGACGTGCTGCCAGCCAGGATTAGGCCTGACGCCACCCGAGCTCCAGACACTTCATTAGCAGTAATCTGTTTAGCAGTGGGCAGTGTATGTAAACTTCACAGGCCATTTGCCGCACCTTTTCGTCCCCTGGCCTCGCCTTCAAAGGGCAGCGGGGCACGCTGACTGACAGGCCGTCTCATCTGAGCTCTGCTCTGTCACACAATTTAGAGCGCCGGGCCGAGAAGGAATGAAGTGCAGCGGAAGAAAAGGCTCCATGGCCGCCGGGGTCACATGCCACAGACGTGGCACAATTTGTACAGATCACAGCTTGCGGAAGGGTAGAGAGGCACAAAGGGCTCATTTCCTCAGCGGGAGAGGGACAAAACAAAAATAAGCAGTGGGGTGTAGGCAGGTGGAGAGCAGAGGAGACACTGACCCCACAGCCACCATGTGCTGCTGACTTTAAAGAGATCCACAATCACGTCTGCATGATATTCCCTCACACCAAGTGGAGGCAGTTAGTTAAGCAAAGTTTGCTTAGTTAGTTTAACTATTGAGAAACTCTTACCAGGTTAGCATGGTGTACAAATCACACAAATTAGTAACACTATAATATAGAACCACATTATCATCCTAATCACATGTACAATATAATTCCACCTTTAAACCTACATGAGTCTGATCCTTATGCAGAATAAGAATTTTAAAAAAATCTCACAGGAATAAATGCTGATACAGTTTTTAGAAATATAGCACACTTTTAAGGTACAGAAAATACACTGTGTGGCCAAAAGTATGTGAACACCTGAACTTCCCTCCCACATGTGCTATTGTTAGAAGCACACAGTTCTATAGAATTGATACAGAAGAGGCTCAAACCCTGTTCCAGCATGACAATGCCCCTGTGCACAAAAGCAGAGCTCCATGATGACATGGTGTGTTAAGGTTGGAGTGGAAGAACTCAAGTGTCCTGCAGTGACTCTGACTCAACCCCACTGAACACCAGACCTCCTCACCCTAACATCAGTATCTCACTAATGCTCTTATAGCTGAATGAACACTAATCCCCACAGTCATGCTCCAACATCTACTGAAAAACCTTCCCAGAAGCGAGGAGTGCATTATATCTGTAAAGTATCTGAATTTAGATTTTTAAAAAAAACTAAACTAAACATATACAAGTCTGATGGTCAGGAAGCACAAACAAACTTTTGGCCCCAGTGTATATCAAGCCTGTGTACCTCACCAATGAACTTCACAATCGCTGTGATTTCTTTAACCTGGATTAAATCAGTGAAGAAAGGCTGTCTGAATACGGCGGTTTATCGCGCGTGTGTGTGTTGCATCACATTTTCTGCTAGCGGCTGACTGGAACACGGTTGCTTTTCCCAAGCGAATACAATAACACGCTAAGTGAGCACCAGTGTATTGGTGCATGCCTAAAAGCAGCATGTTGTTGTAGCCTCTCCTGATTTGAGATAAAAGGGAAAGGGTGGGAGTGTGCACTTGATTATAGTATTATAGAAGACGATAAACCATATCGTTCCACTCCTAGAAAGGCAGCATGCTGAGGGTTGACCAGCGGCGACACTAGTATAAGAAGGAGAAAGAGAAGCATGCAGCTCAGTGACAGGAACACGGGAGATGGGGCGGGGGGTGATGGAGGATGGGGTGGTAGCAGCATGGAGGACTAGGTGTGAGATGACAGCACAACACTGCCAGGAGCTGCCAGGGAGAGGACAACACAAGCAGTGAAGAGGTGCGAGAGCAGCGAGCCGGGGTTGGTGTTGTTGTTGGTGGGACCAATAGCGGTTTGGTGGGAGTGACAGGGCAAGGAAAAGGAAGGCGGGAGCCAACATGCGGGAGATCCAGTTCCCATCCTTTTCATCAGCCTGGCCCATGCAATATTTATGCTTTCTTTACCCCCGACAGTGGTTCTGCTTCTCTTCATTCTGTTTCAGTGTTTAGAGCCCTCCTTGCTTTATGTCGGGATTTTTTGCTCTGTCAAATATCCGAGGTGACGATCAAAATCGCATGTGAAAATCTCACCCTCCCACTCACTCAGCAAGCAAACGCAACATTAAATATGCAAGTCTTACCAGCTCATCTACTAGACCTAATGCATATGCATCATACCTTCAGGACTCACAATGATGATAGCAGCAGCAGCATTAAATGCGTGACTTCATCTAAATTTCAGCTTCACTACTTTTTAGGGCACTGGAGCTAAAACTTTTTTTTTTGGTCAAAGGCACATGAAAGTTTGGGGGACAGTAAAATCCTGCCTGTAAAGAGAGACTCATGGTCACATTATATTTGAATTCTATTTAATAACGTCTACAAGGGATGACTGATATGATGATATGATATCAAACTCACGATAAATTTATACATTTCATGAAGATAGGGTTTTCTGATATCTTTTTATTACATTTAAAAAACTTCAATATGTAAATGACAAACTGACTGGAAGTAACTGAGGTGATATTAAATCTTTGTGCTGTAATATGTACTTTGTGCTCATTTTTATATTCTATGTCCGTTATAGATGTTTTGCATTCTTCCAGTGATTTTTACCTAAATAAAACTGTTTTTCTTAAATATAAGAATAATCCAAATACATTTATTCTAAAGGTATGAATTACTAATAAAAATTCTATCATTTTGGGGTTTTTTTTACTGTAACACAACTGTATTGCTGGCAGTTTGTGAGCAAACATATTGTATATTGCAGAAATCCCTTCGAGAATTGTGAGGTGATATTTTTGTCATATTGCCCACCCCTACGCTTGATATTTAAAACTTTGTAGATGTTGAAAGTTTTTTTAGATGATGTGTATTATAGCATAAAGCTTACACTCCATATTTTTCTTTCAAAATCCTCCTGAAATCTGTATAACTCCAACAGCACAAGACAAGGGTAGAGAGATCATAGCAGGATCTGGACCGGGTTTTTATTCCCAGTCTTCTGGTCTTATAACAAAACTGACCAGCCGGTGTGGTGGAAGGCTACCGGCTTCAGTGCTTAGCCCCCGAAAATACCTAAATTAGAGCTAAAAATCTGACCTGAGCAGTTACACTGTTATCATTTTATTCTGTAGGTTATGTAGTGAAATACGTACAGACCTATAAAATGTGATCTCTGAATCAAAAATCAATCAGTGGATTAATTACTAGTGAGATTTGAGGGGAAAATAGCAGCTCCACACATAAAGAGAGTGAGTAAAAGAAAATGACACCGGCACTGCCAGAGAAAGAGGAACAAAGAGAGAAAGAAATACACAACAGGACAAAGAGAGAGAGGGAGAGAGAGAGAGAGAGAGAGAGAGAGAGACTGCTAGCAGCTGAGCTTCAACACCTCTCTGTCTCCGGCAATGCAACGGAGAAAACACATGATAGCTTTTGTGTGCAGGAAGCGCTGCTTGTGCAGAGAGCAGAATCTCATTATCACTTCTCATCCAGCACACAGGAGGAGCCAGAGAGGAGAGACGGTGTGAGCAGACCACCGCCTGTCTCTCTGCAGGGAGATTGACAGCCGGAGAGATTCAGCATGGGCAGATGTGGAAAGGGGGCGAAAGCAAGGCAGTTATGGTAAAGGTTTGGTAAAACAGGTAGAACAAAGGGAATAAAGACGACAAATTAAATAAATGATGTCACTTTTTTCCCAATTTTTCATTTCAGTTTTCTTAAAAAAACACTAGTCATCATCGCCAGATCTAAGGAAGGACACAACCGAGCACACGGAGGATTAATTAACACTGATGATTTGTAAATGAATGCTTTTATATCATCATTGGCATCAAAAATCCTCAATGCTGCATCTGTGCATTGGCTTCTTACACATCTCATTATGCTGTAATTCTTTCATTAGGGATCAGAGCGACTTCCGACCGCACTGATCCTGAATCCTAAATGATTTGATCCTGAAAGAAACGGTCTGTTGATGACGTTACAGACGTTTAGTGAATTAAAGTTGCATGCAGTCTATAGCTGACCGACGCTGCACACGCTCGCTCATGTTGTTTGGGTCTCGTGACGAGGGAAAATTAGCAACGCTTGTGTGAAATCATACTCCAGGAACAAGTGTAACCCGAGTAAGGGAGCTTATTAGTGCCAGGACAGAAGCGACGTCATTCATGACTACGCCTTAACAACCTGGGGATAAACAGCACTCTTTCAGACCTGGGACACAGAATTAATTCACCATCTTCACTTACTTTACACTGAAACAAACATTCTCAACCGCTTTAACTTCAGATTTGACCAAAAATGTTATTAATCATCAACTTTAAATCTAATCCCAATTTGTATGAAAGCTTACAGCTCACGTTCCTGTGAGGGTACGTGCACCTACCTGTGGCTGAAACACTGCTATTGGTGGCTGCTGGCCTTGTAGTTGGGCGTCCATGCTGACAGGCGCTCAGTGCCTTACACCCCTGTCAGAAAAAGAAACACACCAATAAATCACATGAACAAGTAGCACTTCTCACCATTTCAGTGCTCTCACTATGCTCGAGCTATGCCTGTGAATCTGGTAATAGAATTAGAGCAGCGAGCTGCACTCTGGCAATCACATGCTTCCAAGGAAATGGCTGTCTGGCGTCACCTTGTCGCAGAACCCTAGCCAGTGAGAACACGACACCTACTGTGATAATGAGACCTGTCATAGAGCCGCCGAGCCGGAGAGCGGCAAGCGTTCCAATTTAATCCTAAAAACTTGTCTGCAAAAAAAAAACACCTTTACCCCTTCATGTGAACTCTTTCTCATGCACAGAGACAATACAAAGTTTTTTTGTTTTTTTTTAAGATCACAGTTTATGTTTGTAGATTTTAATCTTTTTAGTTATAAATATATATTTTAAGCTTTTCTTGTCCAATCTGCTCGAGGTTCTCCTGAACACTTCTACAGATGCTACAGAACAGTTTTTGTTGCTGAGGATTCGATGTAACACTTCTGTTCATGGCAATTCCTGAATTAAGCAGCACATTCCGTTTAAAAAAAAATCCGAGTTGGAAATGGTTAAACATCTCTCCTGCAAAAGGGAATAAATTAACTTCACTTGGTGACAGAACAAATACAAAAGGCAGCGGTGTGCTCGCGAGCGGCTGCAGATAGGCCTGTACATGGCAGCCATCAAAAATTTTAATGATCCGTCAGTTGTCACATGAGTGTGTTGCACGGCACGGGGAAGCTCAGTGCCCTGCCATAGCAAAGAGATATGAAGAGAAAGAACCCCCCCCTTCATAAAAAAAGGCCATTTGCATGTCGCTCACCTCAGAGCGCATCCGCCCCCGCCATGTCGTCAGGAGTGTGGAGAGCATGAAGCTGGAGCCAATTAAAATGCTTCATGCTGGAGAACGGTGCGATGCAGCCCAAGCTGTCACCACGGCAAAATAAAACCTGCCTGATTTTTGGTGAAGGTTAATAATGCTAATTAAGCCTAAAACTCAGGCCTGGGGATTTGAGTGGCAGCTTTAGGACGACACGGTGTCTTCAGCATTGTTTATTCTCGTTTGTAGTTCTTCTATGTTCTCTGGGTTCCTCTTTTTGTTGTTTTTGGAGGATTTAACAAATCCAACAGTATGACTTTGCTGAGGACGATTAACGATGGTGCAAATTTGCTTGTGTGGACATACACTGTATTCTAGAAGTACCTCCAGGACAGGCAGAAGATTTAGTACACATAACATTTTGTAAAAACACTAAACATTCTACTAAACATGGAGCAAGTGATGTGGCTTGAGGAAGGAAAGTGAATTTACTGAAACTTATTGCCTAATGCTTGCATGCATCATAACATCAATATAATGAGGATGTTTTACTCCTGATCATTAACCCTTTACCTTCAACTGCACTGAGCGTGCTCTCTATACCGATTTCTGAGGAAGAAACTCTGAATGTGGAAATAGCGCAAGTGGATTTCACAAGAATTTCAGTAATCAGAGGAAACTCCAAGCTTCTGAAAGAAAAACAGGAACTCTTCTCCTAACTGAAAGTAAACGTCATTCATTTATTGTAAAGAAAAGCCTGAACGTGTCTGCTACACCTCGCATCACTCCTGTTCACATGTCAAAACTCCAATTTAACATTTATTAGTCGACTCCAGAAGCACCAGGATCGAACTGTGAAACCTGCAGCAGAACAAGTGCAGGATGGAAGCAGAGACACTGGTGCTGCAAGGTGCAGTAACATTTATGATAAGGAGTTACCTTCTCCAAGGTGTTAGACACGCATGTTTCCTCTGTGATATACAGTTTCCACCCACTTCCCAAAAACATGCTGGTGGAAAGATCTGCCAGGTGTGGATGAGTGTGTAAGCCTGAACCTGTGTTAGATTTTGTTGAAACATGCTCTCTAAAAAATGAGCTTGAAAGCTTTTGTTCTAAATGAGCTCTGTTGTAGTTTATCTTCGAGGTTATGGCTCTTTGTAGAGCTTTATTTTCATTAATATGGTAATGACTGGCTGATCTGCTCAGTGACTTGAATAACAGCCTTAAAAACCAACAGGAAGGTCAGGGATCGTGATCTGGCCTGAAAAATCGCGAGATGATGTATTTTTCCAGATATTTTTTCTTTTTTGCCCTGTGTGATTCAAACCCTGTAATCAGAATTATTTGCTTTAAAAAGCCTTAAACCAAGCACTGTGAGAATACTGCTAGAAGGATATAAATCCGGCTGCAAAAACGTCGGAGGTCTTGTGAAAGATCCTGACCATCTTTTCATTGTTTGCCTGTTGAGTATCTATAGACAATGTTACATTTTTCACTTTATAGGTTAATGATTATTTCCCAGCACAGATAAATTGCACAGCCACAAACTGGCTTTTACATGAGCAAGCTATGGTGGATTTATAAAGGCACATGCCCAGAAATGGCCCAGTTCATGCCATTATGCCCGATTCACCACCACCTTTTACTGTTGGTCCCCCAGGATGCCAGGAGGCTTCTGTACTTCACTTCCACCTCAAGTTTCTCTTCTGCTTTCCCTTTAAAAAGCAATCAGGACCTCTGTGTGTGTGTGTGTGCTATTTAAATCTGCCTGCTCTCGAGCCGCTTTCATGGAGCACGTGGCTGAAGTGTGTGCAGCTGTGAGGCTCTCACTCTCTCAGACTCAAAAGGCTGCTTTCGATGACTTGGCACAGGAGCAATAGAACATGGCCATCTCACCGGCTTGCCATTGTAGGCCACCTCTTGAGCACCGGTGTAATGAATCAGGCTTGACCTGAGGCTTTTGTTGGGCTGCTGTCAAGCCAGCAGGTGCTTTTTAGTGGAGAGACGGAGCGGGGACAGTTAATTACTCCAGACGAGAGAACAGCTCCCTCCTCTCATACTGTTTGATGTGCGCATCTTGAGCACATCCAATGCAAATAGTTCATTAGAGAAACAGCCTTATTTCTTATAATGACAGATTTAAATGACAGAGGCCGTGACACATCTTCCATAAACATTACTGGTGTAAAGATACAATGTGCTGTAATGTAGTGTAATGTACAAGATTGTACTCAGAGCATAGATGGACGGATGGATGGATGGACGGACGGACGGACAGACAGACAGACAGATAATCCAAAGAAGCTTAGAAGTGAGTCAGAATAACGTCCACTTTTACCTTTCAGTATTTCCCCATATCGTTCATTTCATGCTCTTGTCTTTGCGCTGTGTGTTACACTTTATGGAGTTTTGTGGCCGTCACTAAATGCAAATGAGCTTTGTCAGAAACACACTCAGCATTGTCCCGGTGACACACACACACACACACAAACACAAAGCATAGAGGTTTAAATAAAATTCACCTTTATGAAACTTAAACCAGCAGAAATCTAAAGCTTTAACTTTAATCTATTGCAAACATTTACACCCAACTTTACTGAAGAATAAATGAGGTCTAATGTTTGGATTTATCACACTGTTGTTATAAGCTGTTATAAGCTATTATAAATTTTACAGGTGCAGATGTGTTGAATGTAATCTAATTTAATCTAATCTGACAGTCATGGCAGTGGATGTTGCTGTTTTGTTTCATGTGAAGACAGATACAGGGTTTACCTGGACAGCCCTGAGTGTGATTTCCAGAGAATCCAGAAAAAGAGTGTTGTAAATTTTTGAAGGAGTCTCATCTGGACACTACTGGATCACAATAATTAAAAGAACAGGCTGAAAGAAACCTTTATTTTAATCCATATGTTGAATAAAATCACGGGTTTGGTCCGGTACACCAAGACTACCTGTGACACTGTCAGCTATCCTTAGCTGAACCTGAGCCTACACTTTCATAGATCACCATATCACACAGGTTTCTGTTTTTCGGTGGATCTGGAGAAGCAAAAGCTTGACAGCTAATACCACACATTCCTGCCAATCACTGCGTCCTCATTACCGCAAAAACTCTGCATATATCAAAACAAAACAACAGCTGTTGCTCGTGGCCTGTTTCTCACGAATATTCATGATGCAACAATCTCAAACATTTCATTCAACTACTTCTGAGCATTCAGAAAGTTAAGATTTAAAAAGTTTTAAAAGAAAAAAAAAGAAAAACTTGGGCTACCGTGCATCATATTGTAGACGCACTACTCTAGAGGTCCAGCACAGATCTGTACCTTGACCAAGTTTCCTGTTGCATCCATCAGCTCACACTGAGCAAGTTTTCCAAAACGAAGCACAAAATTCGAAACTCATCTCAGGGTCACTCGGAGTCAGCGTCTCACGCTCAATAAAGCTGCCTTAAAAAGAAGCTACAAAGAAGAGTTAGTGTTTAGTGAATGGCAGTTTATTTTTGCACAGTCTGCTATTCTTACAGAGAAGACACGGATGAGAGAAGGATGGATCCGAGCGGCCCCATGAGGCTGCACTTCTTTGCATGCCTTCAGGGAAATCCCTTTTTAACTCCAGAGAGCATGCAATGTTTGGTACCCCGACCACAGGCTTCATCTGGTCCCTGTACTCTATTTAACCACAAAGACATCATCCGAGGTACAACTCCTTCCTGTTTCCACCTCAGTTTTACCCTCAGAGACTTTTGCTGCATTCAAGGCAAAGCTGCGATGCGTATTTCTTTGCCAACAAACACTAAAATCCACCAAATATCTTCCCTCAACTTAAAATTTCTACTCGTCAGCTTGGGGTAGTCTTCTGAACTTCCACTTCTACGTTTACATCAATTTACAGCAGTACTGGCTTTAGGAAGTAGGTGAGGAAGTAAGACTTATTTATAAACCATGTACTTACTTGGACCAGAGTGATGTCAAAGGGGAGGAGGAAGTGCATTGAAGAGGAAGAGGAAGAGTGATTAACAGAAGGAGGAAGAGTGTTGAACAGAATATGGAAAAGTGTTGAAAAGAAGGAGGAAGACTGATTAACAGAAGGAGAAAGAGTGTGGAACAGGAAGAGGAAGAGTATGGAACAGGAAGAGGAAGAGGGTTTAACAGGAGGAGGAAGAGTGTGGAACAGGAAGAGGAAGAGTATGGAACAGGAAGAGGAAGAGGGTTTAACAGAAGGAGGAAGAGTGTGGAACAGGAAGAGGAAGACTGTGGAACAGGAAGAGGAAGAGTGTTGAACAGAAGGTGGAAGCGTGTTGAACAGGAAGAGGAAGAGTGTTTAACAGAAGGAGGAAGAGTGTTTAACAGAAGGAGGAAGCGTGTGGAACAGGAAGAGGAAGACTGTGGAACAGGAAGAGGAAGACTGTTTAACAGAAGGAGGAGGAGTGTGGAACAGGAAGATGAAAAGTGTGGAACAGGAAGAGGAAGAGTGTTTAACAGAAGGAGGAAGAGTGTGGAACAGGAAGAGGAAGACTGTGGAACAGGAAGAGGAAGAGTGTTGAACAGAAGGTGGAAGCGTGTTGAACAGGAAGAGGAAGAGTGTGGAACAGGAAGGGGAAGAGTGTGGAACAGGAAGGGGAAGAGTGTGGAACAGGAAGAGGAAGAGTGATAAACAGAAGGAGGAAGAGTGTGGAACAGGAAGAGGAAGACTGTGGAACAGGAAGAGGAAGAGTGTTGAACAGAAGGTGGAAGCGTGTTGAACAGGAAGAGGAAGAGTGTTTAACAGAAGGAGGAAGAGTGTGGAACAGGAAGAGGAAGAGTGTGGAACAGGAAGGGGAAGAGTGTTTAACAGAAGGAGGAAGAGTGTGGAACAGGAAGAGGAAGAGTGTGGAACAGGAAGGGGAAGAGTGTGGAACAGGAAGAGGAAGAGTGTGGAACAGGAAGGGGAAGAGTGTGGAACAGGAAGAGGAAGAGTGTGGAACAGGAAGAGGAAGAGTGATAAACAGAAGGTGGAAGTGTGTTGAACAGGAAGAGGTGGAGTGTGGAACAGGAAGTGGAAGAGTCTTGAACAGAAGGTGGAAGTGTGTTGAACAGGAAGAGAAAGAGGGATGAACAGAAGGTGGAAGCATGTTGAACAGGAAGAGGAAGAGTGTTGAACAGGAAGAGGAAGAGTGTGGAACAGGAAGAGGTTATTTTTCGCAGCGTAGGTGAGAAACGACTTCATGTACCACCGACACAGCTCCACTAATCAAACACAGACCAGCACCAAAGAACTCAAAGAAAAATCCAACTGGAAAGATTTTGAGTGACGGTGTGTCTGAGATTATTAACTAACTGTGATTGGCATATTTTAATTCAGATTCCAGCGCGCTCAGCAGAAATGCCTGTATGTTTTGTCAGGCTGTCTGAACGCCTAACAGGACTGTCAGTGTCTGCATGTCAGAAACGCAAACGCACAAACTGCAGTCTTTAATGTGAACTAATTGCAAAGATGTGTAAAAGTGTGTAAACCCAGAGAGTAGGGAAGCATTGATACCATTCCAATACCAAAGCAGCGTGAGTGTTTTTCTCTCCAGTGCAGCGGGAGGTGAGGCCACATGACACTGTTTTTGTTGTTTTGTATTGAGTCAGAATCATTCTGAGTAAAGTGTTGTTGGACTACTGATCGTAAGGGTCTGAAGGTTGCAAGTCTGAATCCCAGGACCACCAAGTGCGACTGTCAAGCCCTTTGAGCAAGGCCCTTAACCCTCAATTGATCAGTTTTATAAATGAGATCAAGCTGCTCTGGATAATGGTGTCTGCCAAATGCCATAATGTAAATGACCGAAGGCAGCAGCTGATGGTCAGGAACACTGTACTGCTTAAGAGCTTTTATTCTCACTCGCGGTACATTTAGCTTGTGTGATGCTCAGTTTTTCCCCTGATTGCGAGTTTCTCTTATATCATATATATCATATAATATAATGATTTTAATAGTCTACATCTGTTAACCTACAACATACAGAACAGCGAGCACTTCCACTTCAGTGCTAAGGAGTGCAGAGGAGTGTGTAATAATAATAATATCAACTGTAATGAACACTCAGCTGGACTGATGCAGTAAGACCTATTTACTGCTGAACAGGAGGAGGACGTTACTGTTTACTTCTACTTATCACCAACCTTAACATTATTTGTAGAGTAAAACTGAAAGAGCTGAAAGAGTTTTGACCAGTTTTAGCTGAAATATTTCACCTACATCTTATTATCATGAACTCCTTAAAGAGAGAGAGAGAGAGAGAGAGAGAGAGAGAAATAGAGAGAGAGTGTGTCCGACTGTAATTAAATGAAATTAAAGCTTAATAAAACTCAAATTCTATGTACTACTTTTGGAACTCTCCCTCTGAGATAAACTGGTGTAAGAGAAGATGTAAGACATTTAGAGGGAAAAAGCTTGTTTTTTTTTTTTTTTCAACACCAGACCAGCAATTTATTTACACATTTACTGTGACACTGAGCTAAAAATACCACACAATGAGACAGATGCACCATGCTGATACGCAGAAGAGGCAGTCCTAATGTCTTCTGGTCTTAAACACAATGTTTTGTACAAAGTAGAAAAAATCCAGAGTGAGTTTATCATAATCGCACAATCAAACACACACACACACACAGAGCAAAACACTCGTAATCAACACCTCTGCACTGATAGTGCACTTTCCCACTGCTGGATCAGACACACAACTTGTGATCTCTAGGCATCAGACAGAACGTCACTGTCTCTGATCCTCACCTCAGAAGACAGCAGGCAAGACGACTCGCGTCTCTCAGGTGTACTGCGACGCACACACCAGGTCACAACAGCAGAGGAAGCAACACAGAGCAGGAAGTTTGTAAGTCACAGCATGTTCACTAAAAAGGCCAAAAAGTGACACTAATCAGAAGGAAGCGTTATGTGAACACAAGGCCCTTGTTAAAGTACAAAATAATCAACACCTGTGTGCTGTGCTTGATGTGAGTCACACCCACACACCCTTACAGTGCAGTCGCAAAGCCAAAAACTAGCGTCAGAGGGACGAGCAAACACAAAATAAAATCCCGCTTGTTTTCCTGATCTCTACAATGAACCTGTTTTTATTACGTGTGACATGTTCGTGCATGTGAGCTGGAGACCTGACAGCAGCAGGAACGATGATGATTTTTGTTTAGCTAAAGCATTTAACACACACCAAGCAATCTTTACGTCTGCTTAACACTGCCATGATGAAAATAACAGTGTTAATATCAGGTGGAAATTACACCTTATTTTACAAATCCTGGTACAGTGCGGTGACACTGCAGTGGTTTCATCAGTCATCGTAATATAAATGGATTAATCTGTAATATTTTATTTGTGTCACTGTTGTCTTGTGAAGTCTGTATCATGATGTCGGAGATCATCTCATATCTTGAGATTTCTATTAAATAGAGTCTGAAATGCTGGATATATTATTCACAATCGTTTAAAACGATCCCGAGTATTGAAGGTGAAAATGCTGACAGTGACACAGTCTTGATGAGGTGATGATCACAAACTTACATGAACTTCTCTAATCACCTACACAACACACACATTATCAACCATTATGCGTTTCCTTTTCGTATACGTGTTGCATCCTGTACAAACTTTAATACTGACTCGACTTCCCTTCACTTCTCCGTGCTGCTGAACAGTTAAAGTGCTGCGCCTGCTGGTCACCACTTGGCATGGGCAAGTGGACTTTATATCTGTTTCTCACCAGGTTTATTTACAGCCCAGACATCAGGTTTGTATCTTGATAACAGACATTATTCAGGAAACTGAATAGCTTGTGAGAAGGAACTACAGTTGTCTTGTAAGAAGCATCATTTTTTTCACTTTAATGGCTTACAGAAATTAATCCACACCTCTGGCCACACCCCTTCTTTTCCCCTCTAAAGCCATAAGCGATACCATCATCAATCTTTGGAGTTAACAATGAACAACAAAATGGACTTTAGTGTCAAAATGTATGTTCTAAATGTGAATACTTAGTGTTTTATAATCTTTTTGACTCGACACTTTATGTAAAATGATGTACTGTTGGAGGTTGTGTAAAAAGGAAAAAAAGGAAAAGTCAGATTTAAGAGAACATTACATACACTTCACATCAGAATATCAGATGTTTCTCATCACTTCATTCCATATACAAAATGTCATTTAAACAAGTTTCTAAGTCAAGTTTAAATCCTGTAGCATGACTGTGATCAATTAGCATTGATCCAATCATGGAATCTGGCGAGGATGTTGGTGCTGACAGGAGGAAGTGACTTCAGTATTAAATGTTCTCCAAATCGAGCCAAATCGGGGTTCGATTTAATTCCGCTTTGCTTTGAAAATACATCATCAAATCACGCTAGATGTACGAAAACAAACCGTGTTAATGTACCTCATTTCATTCATGTGGAGCTAAGCTTGGCATTTACATTTTCAGTGGATTTTCAGTGAAGCAAAGATTCGGTGCTATCGCCCCGTCAGCCAAATTTACACCACAGTGCAACACTACTTAAATTAGCTGACAGGATGTTCAGTGCGATTCTGCAGCGCTGGGTGGAATTCAGTAAGACCTGTATCACTGTGCTGTGGTGAGATATATCCAATCAGCAAAATGTGCAATGCTGAAGAAGGACTTCAGGGAAGGTCTGTGAAGTGAAGACTAATAAGCTTGGCATTATGGCTCCTTCACAATTTATGGTACTATTAGCAGAAGGTCTGTGAGTACACACCACCTGCTGAACGGAAGGAATATCTGCACGTGATACACAAGAAAATGATTAAAATATACACTGAAAAAAAATTAATTGGACTTTATTGTATTATATTAGAAAACCTGTCAACATGGACATATTTTGCAACAGAGCACCAAAACAGAAGAAGAGCTAATCAACATATGACTTATGTATGAATTATTCTTGATATTTAGTGACGGTGCCTGGAAGCCCCACCCACTTCTGCACATCCTAGGGCCCACCCGTTTTCTGTCACAGTAAATGGAGATTGTATTTGTGAAATAAGATGATCACAAGAGGAGTGAGTTAGCGGGCTGTTTGCATCACATGTTCATACGGTCACGCTCCAATCTCAACATGGCGTCCAAGTGCTGGGTTGATTAGCAGCCTGTGCAGCACCCAGACCAGGTATAGGGATGAGTGCCTCGTTCAGCACATCCTTTTCTTTTTATATGGTGATTGGGGAATTGTTTAACATCAGGGATACCCTATACATTATGTGAATAAATAAAGCATGTAGCAGCAGTCACACACACCTTTTCCCCTCAATATGAAACAAATCAATCACAAATGTGCATCCGGACCGAACCACAGAGTAGCACCTGTATATTAGGACCCGGTGTGTATGTAATCTCGTCTGAATAGGGCTAGAATGTCGCATGCACCACTTCACAAATCACCTTAATGTTGATTAGTATTAGGAAGCGTTTACATACGCTGTTTATGTTTATTTCCTCTCTCCTGCACTGCTCAAAACTTTGCACTGAACTTTACACACAACAAACTAGAAAAATGCAGAGTTGTTTTGTTTGTTTTTTTATTGCACATTATTGCAAAACCCCTTAAAAATCCACAAGCCCAAACTCAACCCTTTTCCCATGAAACACTTTCAAATCAATAAAACTAAGAACAACATAAAGCCTTTGGTGTCTTAATGACTGATCAATGCAAAATTTTAAAAACTGAAAAATAATAATGTTTTTTTTTAAACCGTTCCACCATGAAAACCCACGATTTCCTGCATCTCTGTGCACTTTATGACCCGAGAGCCAACAAACACTAACTTAAGTGACTTAGCTGTTCAAAGAAAACTGGCTTCCTTTCATCTGCAGCTTTTTTTAATCGTCTCACTGGCTCATGCCATCTGCTTTATTCAAATATGAGAACTTATCTTCGGAGGCTTCAGGAGTGCAATAAACAGGCTTTACAACATTCACCCCCTGTTTACAGCATGCCGTACGTTCTGCTGTAAAATATTCCCCGTTAAACTGTCAGCGGTGCTCGCCACCCGCCTGCCGCTCACAGTATGGTGGCACGAGGCCGGCGTTTCCGGCCCTGCCTCGCCTGCTCACCGTCAGCCAAACAACTGTCCCGTTCCAGAGCCGCGCCAGTACCCCGCTAACTTCCGTGCCTGGCTTCAAACATCTGTAAAACATTTTTATTCTCTGTCCCAAACCACGCTGGCAAATGTCTCCAAGTGGCAAGCTGGCACGACTTCTAAAAAGCATTCGAAATACTGCCAATGCCATAATATTACATGAAGAGACAGTTGTGTGTTAAGTAAGGTTCACCCTTACCTTCAGCAAGGATTTGTTTTAGTGCCCCTCATTCTACCCCAGAAACTAAAAATTCCACCCTCACTGCTTCTAGAGAATGTCACACACTTGGCACTGGCCTCAGCAGTCAGATCCATTTCATAATTAGCAACAGCAGCTTACCGCATCCCGCTGAACAGCTACAGAGAACATGTTAATGACGCCTTTGCCATTCTCACAGCTATGAAAAATAAAAAATAATAGCAGGTCAGGGCTTCCTGGGCTTTTTGTGCGAACGGACATCATGAATTTTCTAACTATATGCATATTTTTTAATTCCAGATACATACCACTGCCTATGATGTACTACACATTTCCACTGCGCACTATGTTCTCTAGCATCTAGTTCATGAAAGACAGAAGTGTTGTGTCGTCTCAGAACGAACATTAATAGTTTTATACTAAGCGGTAAAGTGTAAGCTGCTTCTCAGTCCATGGCAAATGACATCACGCACGTGTAACGCAATGCTGCTGAGGTAGCTTTAGCAGAATATTGTGAATTTTTAAAATGTAAAATAAATCCTGCAACGTGAGATCATTTAAAAGACGTTAAATTCGTTAAACACCTTGCCCACCGGAGTGTCATCATCCATCTTGAAAATGTTAGCCCCGCCCCTCTTCCTGCAAACACTGAGTGCATGAAGTGTCCAATGTCCCACGCTTGTTTTTTTCAGCTGAATAAGTGCGTCATCTGGGGTCTTGAAGCACACTTCTTCTTGTTGGAGATTTCAGTGTAAAAACATGACTCACACTACACTGTGTGGTAGAGCAGTGCAAAAGTATGCGATTTGGGACACAACTCCTGTTCATCTGATCTACCTCAGAGAAGCAGGCTGCTTTACTCTAATGTATAAGATGTGAGAAGTTTGTTTTTCCGCAGTGACAGAGAACAGAAAGTCAGGAAATCCTGACCTGCAGGAACACAGACGTCCTGTTAAGCACTGCCACGTCAGGAATGGCATTCCCAGTTTTTCCAGATATACTAAGAAAGCCTTTCAGAACAGCTCCACTTCCTCCTCTGTGAATTGCTTAGACTCATTTGCCACCAGGAAGTAACAAACGTTAAGAAAGCGCCACATGGAGGAGCAGTGATTGGTCTTAGAAAGAGCTGATTTGTTCTGATTCCAAGTCTAAGTCTCATCATGCCTACTGCTGGTGTGCTCACACCACCACGCTTATTGCGCAATTACTCCATGAAAGAGACCTGATGTCTTTGGGGAACTGCGTAATTTCATTTGAAATGTGAGAATGCAGAGGGAACCAGCTTTAACTAGAGATGCCACCAATCCAAAATCCGGCAAAATAGGATGCTTCAGCTATCAGAGAAAAACAGATCATTTAGAAGAAGTCTATATTTCTGTCACATATACATTACAGCTCATTGAAATTCTTTCTTCACAGCTTTGGAAGTTGGGGTCAGAGCGCAGGGTCAGCCGTGATGCAGCACCTCTTGAGCAGAGAGGGTTAAGGTGCATGATCAGGGGCCCAACAGTCAGCCTTAACCACCTGAGCTACCTCTGCCCATTTAATCAGATCATAAAAAATTGCAAAAGTTTGGCAAAGAAATGTATTTTTGCAAACATAAATGCTTACATAGAAAGCACCTTTTTGCTTCTGTTAGGATTGATTTTATATTTTATTGCATTATACTTTACACTCATTTTAAAGCTTAGTAACTTTTAAAGGAAACAGGATCACCTGAGCTTCTGTATTGGAAAAGAAAAAGTGGCATTGTGCAATCTCCTTATTTTTTTAACCTTGTTTAACATGTTCAATTTTCAGTTTAGTTAACATCTTCATACATTACCCACAATGCTGTTCACCCACCTGCTGAAAGTGGAGCAGTGGGATTCATCTCTCGCTTTTATCTCTAGCTAAAAAGAGCGCTGCAGCGGCATTTTAGTCCTTTAGTCCAGCTCTCTCACCTCCTCATCTGTACACTCGGATCAAACGGATCAGCTTCCAAAGCTTCAACCTTCTAACTAACACCAGTGTTAATGTTATCATGCTCAGAAACTCGTACACTGATAAACACTCGAGTCAACAATACAACAAACATTCACTAATCAATATAAACATTCTAATGCCTTCTATAATAATAATGATAATAATAATAATAATAATAATAATAATAATAATAATTTTATAAGTATTAATAATGCACACAGGAATGATACAGCTGTTATTTGCAATTTGCAGTCTGTTTTTTGATAGAAATACAGATGGTGTAAACAAGTAGCTGTTTAATTTCTCCCAGAACATTCGCTGAAGGCTGATCCACATGAGGAAGAACAACATGTTCTCTTCCGGTTCACAGACACTGTGTATAATATTTACATATGCTATAATATATATTTTATTACATTTCAAAAAATCTTATCCAGCTGCTTTTAATTTTGCACTTAAATTAAAAAATAGTAATAATTAGATCTGATTAAAAAAAAAAATATATATATATAATATTGAAAATATAAATATATATATTTTCAAAATAAAATGAACAGTTATTAAACTTCCATTTTTGTATCAATATTTTTTCATTCAGTTTCAGATTTTATATGTTTATATGTTTTAATCAACTGAAAATTGAAACCTGATCAGAAATGCATAGCATATGAAGGGGATGTATCTTATATATCTTTAGAAACTTCGTAATAATAATTGAATAAAACACACTGGGTTATTGTTTTGTTTGAGTTTATGAGCTGCTGCTTAGGAGGTGACTGTGGAGCTGCAGTCTTCATCCTTCTCCTGAACCTCAGCAGCAACTAGCCAAATTTCCAGCCTCCTTACACAAAAGATACTTTACTGATCAGCGTCTTCATAATATTCTGCATGGTTTTGTCAGTACTTTCACGTACTGAGCTACAGCACTGTGGGTTTTTTATGGTTGTTGGATGAGAAAAGAAAAAAACTCCTTTAAGAACATTCTGATCCAACTTACAAATAATAATAATAATAAAAAACTAGCCTGGACACATCATGTTCTTATCCAAAAGCCAAGAGGAGAAAAATCAATCTGATACCAAATCAATGTGATACCAAAAGCCCCTGCTAAAAATGGCTACAAGGGGGCCATCTGTCTGAAAGCTACGACTTCAGCTCTCAGCTCCAACACCCCATGTGTGAAAATAATACAGCTGTGTGCTAATAAAACAGTCATCTCCTTTCAGCCCAATGAGTCTGGATACCGTCATTATTAGCATTTTTATCAAGTGTTTTATGTAAATAAATATATTAGTTGGAGACACAGAAAAAATCATTTTACCATGTGTTCTACCTGAACCTGACAGACCTGATAAAGCTTCTGAATGGTTGCTGGATATAAACTAAATTGAATCTTTAAAAAAAAAATGATACATGAGAATTCACACACACACACAAACACACATGCGCGCACACACACGTGCAGACACACGCACGTGCGCACACACACACGCGCGCGCACACGTACGTATGCACACACGCACACACCATCCTTACCCGCTCCTCCCTCAGGCTTTACTGAAACACTGAGTATAAACCCTGAGTCGTTTTTTTCTGAATACTGAAGCAGAATGCTATCATTTATAACTGTAGGATCAAAATTTTAGCTCCTGAAATTGATTAGAAAATGCCAAGAGCAAGTCTTACAGACACAGTGTGGGCTGACTGGCTTCGCTGCAGGACTCGGGTTGTGGATTTGGCTTCCTCTGCCCTTTTAAACACAATTATAAGCTCCCAAGCTCACCAGCTATGGCACTGTTTCCATAAGACTGAAACTGACAAAAAAAAAATCTGTGTTTATATTTGAAATGTTACAACTGATGAATTCCAGAGCTTCGCTGCATGATTTAGCTTCCTCTGCCTTTTTCACATTAAACATCTGAAGCTCTGAAGTCACTTAACCAGTTGGAAAAGTTGTCTAATGTTTGTTTATACAAATGACGCTGTTTTTAAACTGATCCTGGGACGAAACGGTCGAGTCTAGGGACTGTCAGAGTCGGCTGAGGCGCTTTCATACTCGCTCTGAAGACTGGAGGCCACTCTCTGGGCCTGTTGGTGGGCGGGGCTTATAATCGCATGTTTGAGTATTTTTCCAAACTGTGGCTCGATTGTACAATTCCGTGTGTCACTTTTGCGCACTCGGTTTGCAAAAAGGTAGACGCAAGGTTCATCAGTTTGATGGGTTCCAACAGCCTACGAACGTGAAAGCTGATCTCACATTAAATAAGACTCTTAGACATGCAGGCAGACACAAGACATGGATTTTAGGTTATGGCCTCAGTGCAAGCACTCTCACCACAAACTGAACCAGTTCCAGCACTCCAGTCCCATGAAATCTGGTGTTATTTATCAATAACAATAACAACCCGTTCTCGAGCATGACAGAAGTAGAAACAGTACGTAACCTAACAAATAACACCAGTCATGTTCCCCGACATGCAGCCCTGAGCAGGATAACTTCCACACCTGCTGTGAAGCGTGCCATGCTTCTGTTGAAGAGAACCCCAGACTAGTGTTTTAAAGAGGACAAGTGACCGGATCTCTGGAGCGTTCCCAGGCTTGAAAACAGCAGTCACACTTCTACACAAATCCTAATGAATTCACAGTCCTGGAAAAAAAAACTAAAAGTTAACCCTTTTCCCAAGAGCCTTAACTCTTAATCCAGCGATAGATAAATCACTAGTTAAGGTGCAAGGGACAAGCAGATTACATGTCGAGGATAGGGCTGTTGTCATGGTTGCAATGGGGGGGGGGTTGTCTGTGCTTACACAAAACATAATGACAAGAATCAACACTTACAAGAAGGAAAATTTTACTACTAGTGATGTGGATATGGGACTAAGCAGCACTGCTTCTGTACAGCTCTGAAAACACTCTCAGTTTAAAGCAGCCTTCAGAGAAACGTCTGCAATGCTGGTTAGCACAGCTAACAATGCTAACTAGCTAACTGCACTTCAACAGATGGAAGCTTATTAAGTAAGACAGGACACACAGCAATGAAAAAACACCATGATAAGAAGAATAACCCAGATAAGTGAAATGTTATGGTATGCAATAATTTCCAACTGTAATAAACACGTGCTGAGAAAGCAGTACCATATTGACACATGCTTAGAAAGAGAAAAATATTCTATGGACATGTGCTGAGAAAGAGGGAAAGGGGGGGTTGGAGAGGGGGTTAACAATATGGACACATGACCAGCTTTCATTTTGTGGACTTTCAGAAGGTTGTGGCAGCATCAAGATTTAAACTCAAAATCACTGGACAAGAGTGAGACTTAGGGCTTTTCTGTTGTGCCACACAGAACCATTCAGCATTTTTTTAAGAAAGAGTTAGCTTAAAATTCTAGCTAGGCATTTATATACAGTGGTGTGTCCTTTTTTGCATAAATATGACCCAAATCAGAAGTCCTAGAAGTTGACAAAGCGAACCCAAACAAACAAATATGACAAAAATATTATACTTCTGCATTGAGTTCTTGAGAAAAATGATCCAGTATTACATATCTGTTAGTGGCAAAAGTATTTGCACCTTTACTTTCAGCATCTAGTCTGACCCCCTTGTGCATTAACAACTGCAATCAAACGTTTCAGGTAGCTGATGAGCAACGGAGGAATTTGGAGGAATTTAATGCAATTCTTCAGTACAGAACAGCTTTAACTCTGAGATGTTGGTAAGTTTCCTCACATTATCTGCTTTCTTCAGGTCTTTTCTGAACATTTCTATTTGATTAAAGTAAGGACTCTGACTTGGCCATTCCAAAACATTAACTTTGTTCCTATTTAGCCTTTTTTTTGGGCGACCGACTTGTGCACTTGCTATTGTTGTCTTGGGGTGTGACCAATTCTCTTTAGACTCAGTTTACGGACAGCTGTCCTGACATTTTCATTTAGAATACACTGGTATAATTCTGAACTCACTCTTCCAAGACGTCCTGGCCCAGATGCAGACATGCATGCCCAAACCATGATACTACCACCACCATGTTTCACAAATGATAAAAGTGTCTTATGCTGGAATGCAGTGATTTCCTTTCTCCAAACATAACACTTCTTATTTAAAACAAAAAGTTCTATTTTGGTCTCATCCGTCTACAAATTATTTTTCCAGCAAACCTCAGCCAGGCAGCAATTCTTGGGGAGGAAACCATTTTGGAAAGTAGTGGCTTTCTCCTTTCAACTCTGCCATGTACACCAAGGTTGTTCAGTGTTCTCCTGATGGCGGACTGATGAACATTAATATCAGCCAGTTAGCCGGGGTTCCTTTTTGACCTCACGGACTATTACACATCTTGCTTGTGGAATGATCTTGTTTTGGTTGACCACTTTTGGGAAGGGTAGCAACGGTCTTAAATGTCTGCCATTTGTACACAATCTGACTGACTGTGGATTTGTGGAGTCAGACGCTTTAGAGATGGTTTTGTAACCTTTTTTCCAGCCTCTGAAGTCCTCAGAAATCTCCTTTGTTCATGCCACGATACACTCGAGCTACAAACATGTGTTGTGAAGATCAGACTTTTAGATAAATTCCTGTTCTTTAAATAAATTCCTGGTTGTCATCGCACTGACTGATAACAGACTCTAATTTGGCCTTCACATTAACTGCTAATCCTAGAGGTTCACATACTATTGCCACTCACATAACATTTTCCTGAATAAATAAATTACCAAGTAAATATTTTTGTCTAAATTGTTTGATTGGATTCACTTGATGTTTTAGGACATATTTATGCAGAAATATAAAAAATTCTAAAGGCTTCACAGACTTTACTCACACCACTGTACCTGTGAGGTAATAAAATCTTCTCTACTGTGGTATAAAAACACGGGGTAGTGTTATCATATATATGTGGAAAAAATATAATAGTAACGTACTATGATACATAATAATCTACAACACTTCTTATTCGAGCTGGGAGTTTAAAGATTTATCACAACTTTGACCCAAATGGACAGGGGGACAGGATAGTCCGGTGCGGCTGACCGACTTTAAAAATGTTACTAGATGACAATGCGCATGCGCTAACTTTCTGTCTCTGCATCAGTTACTTTTACATGTTAGCATTCGACGACGTGCTTCAGTTTTTGGCCTAAGTGTTTATTATACAAGTAAATAACATTATTTCAATAGACATGTCGTACCTGCCGTGAACTAGAGAAGATGACAACGTCGCGCTATTAACGAGTTATAATGTGTTAACAGCTAACAGGCTTCTGTTCCACTCTAATTACACTTAGAGCTAGTGCAAAGCTTTCTAGTAGCATGTGATTAACACACACACACATTGACACACACACACTGACACACGCCTCAATACACTGACGAGGTTGTTGTAAACTTTAAAACAATATATTAAGTCACGCTGATGAATTGCGCAAGTCCCATAATACTCAGGTCACCCAGGATAGCTAGCAACACTCTTATGCTAACCAGCTAACTAGCCAGCTAGCTATAGTTTTAGCAAAACTTCAGCTAAACCTTTTTTTAAGAGTGACCATCCTCTTCTGCACCATTCTACCAACTTTGCTGTAGAGGGGTTCTCAGAACACACGTGTTTTAGCATTACTCCAACACTGACTGGTAACTTCTAAGAAATTGAACCATGTCATTAGCTAGTAGGTTAGCTTAGCTAGCTAACATCGCTATATCTCTTACCAGGAAGAGCCAGCCTAGCGTCCACACACTCTTCAGCTGGAACTCCGACTGATATCGATGAGGATGAGGATGATGAAGAAGATGATGGTGGCGTAATATCACTCCAAACTTCAACTTCGGATTAATTCAACAGCTGCCGAGCGAGTGTGTAACACATACACACACTCACACGCGTACACGCGCACAGGCTATGGGTCGTCCCAGAAGCAGTGTGTGTGTGTGTGTACACAGAGCGACTTCAAGCTTACAATTCCTGTTCTGTGAAATACACATCCAAGCATGCCCACTGCACAGCGAGCGACACACACACACACACACACACACTCTCTACACTGGAATAATACAAAAGCAGTTGATCTGAGAGAGTTTTTGCAATATCGAGTGAAAACCTGAACCTGAATTTCTAATAGTAAAAGTTTAATAATTGAATAAACATGTCATGTAATTAAAAGATTATAACAGTCAGAAATTAAGGTTTACATGTAAGTACACTTTAGTTTTATTTAAATATTTAAAAAATTATTATTTAATTATATTACATGTCATTATTAGAAATTCCTTGAGTCACATTCAAACAAGAATATATAACACCCCCCCACGTAATTGCATTGGTGTAGTCCAGCCATAAAAATATTTCCATTAATTTCAATTCAATTCAATTCAAATTATTTGTATATTGCCTTTTACAATGGACATTGTCTCAAAGCAGCTTTACAAAAGAAGATAAACCAAGAAAGGAGGGGGGGGAATAAATAATTAACAAAATAACTAGAAATAAAAATAAATTATTAAATTAAATTATTAAACTCTTTTATCCTTATTTTATTTCATCCCTAATGAGCAAGCCTGTGGCAGAGGTGTCAAGGAAAAACTCCCTGAGATGATATGAGGAAGAAACCTTAAGAGGAACCAGGCTCTGAAGGGAACCCATCCTCATTTGGGTGACACTAAACAGTAAATAATGTAACTGTAACTGATTAATGTCCTTTCTATAACAGCAACCAATGGCCCATGAGGAACTATTAGGTCAGTGTAGTTTCTGAGGTCATTATAGACACTAATTCCTTGCTGTCACAAGCTAAGAGATGTAATGGCACACAGCATCAGTGAGCACCACCAAGTGACGAGACTCTGACCAGGGGTAGAGGCAGTGGTCATACTGGAAACTGCCAAACACTGGGAGCTCAGGAGTGGGGTGTGTAGCTCGACAGAGAAAGACAGAGAGAGAAAGAGAAAGATATTAAGTATGCTTCTGATCATGTGATATTTAAAGACAATGTAGATTATGTGTAGAGTGCAGACAGGGACTCCGGCAAGACTAGCTATGACAGCATTAAACAGTGCACTAGTTTTCTGGAGACTCTAAATTCATAAAAACCTTTGAATAGAGGGTCAAAATTTTGGATTTAGGACACAGCCCATGACAACAGTCATGACAACATGAAGATATGATTAGGAGAGACAGAGCTGTGTGTTAAACCGCTAAATATTTTAGTTAAACTTGTAAACTTGAAAGACAGGGACGTTTTGGTTCTTACATGCTGTCTAGTGAATGTTGTTTTTATACCTTCTGGCTATACATATGACCTGTGTGGTCAAGGCCAGAGACACAGTCTTTAGCATGTTTACCTCCCACCTCCAGGGTTTAGTGTTCGAATCCCATCTCTGCCATGTGTTTGTGGAGTTTCTCCCCGTGCCCCAGGGGTTTCCTCCAGGTACTTTGGGTTACAAGAGTTGTTGGCTGATTGAAATTGTCCAGGGTGTGTGATTGTGGCCTGCGACAGACTGTCATCCTGTCCAGTGTGTACCTTGCTTTGTGCTTAGAGTCTCCTGGGATAGGCTTCAGGTTCCCTGTGACTCAGTAGGATAAGCAAAGTAGAGGATAGATGGATGGATGGTCAAGGCTTGAGGTTGCAGAAAATCCATCTTGTCCACTTGAGGTTGTTTGGCAACCCCTGTGCTACCTTTTCTTAATAGGAAATCAAATGCTTGCACCTTATAATGACTAATTAAACAAGTAAAACTGTCATTGAATTTGATTTTCTATTAAGAACACACAAACAACTTAATTTAGGCTTCTCCTTGCAAGATCCATGGCCATAAAATATGACTAATTCTGTGGGGTTTCTGGTCTACCTCCACCTCCCAAGAAAATGCCAGTTGGTGGACTAGCTAAGGAAATTGGCTAGGTGTGTGTGTGTGTGTGCATGGTGCCCTTGGATGGACAGTATACTTACCACCTCACAGGCAGTGCTCCCAGGATCGGCTTCAGATTCACAGCACCGCTGATCAAGCTAAAGGGCTTATTGTATGGTTGCACTTGTGCAGAGTGAATGAGTGAGCAGCTCTGACAGTAGTTCCATCTGCAATGCAAATCATAATACACTCGTTCTAATGTTATTTTTTCTATAGGTGTTTGCCAACTTTCCCACCTGCACACTTCTTCTCTCTTTTTGGATATATTTACTATATTTACTAGTCTAACAAAAAAATTCTATTCTATTCCAGTTGTCTTAAGTAAATCTTTCTTCTTCATGTGATAGATATGGATAATGAAAATTCAATGAATTTGCAAATTAGCCCATGTTATGACTTTTAGCAACGTTTTTTAGAATGCTTTAGTCACTTTACTAGTAATTACTTTACAGCAATCAACCCCACAAAGTCTAAAACTGTAATGTGTTATTTAATAAAGATGTATAATTGTGGTTATTTTGAAACTTTCCGTTAGGAGATGTTTAACTTAATTTCACTTCCTTAAATATAAATTTTGCCCTATTAATGGTGCTAGTTTCTCAGGTTGGTGTCAGAAATAAATTGTCTCCTCCTCTAACTTTCACACCTGGACTTGTATAATGAACAAGCCATGAGTGACTTTCTGGTAGATCAGCTATGAATCCAGATGTTTGTGTTACACATGGCTACTGTATGATCTCCTGGTGTATATGTAAACATAAAGCCTAGCTCAATACTGTGTTTCAGGGTGTGATATGGCTAGGTGTGTGTGTGTGTGTGTGTGTGCGTGTGTGCATGGTGCCCTTGGATGGACAGTATACTTACCACCTCACAGGCAGTGCCTCCTTGCCTTACTGTTTTTTGTGTTGTTCTTTGTAATTTTGTAACAGGCTTCACAAAATATAACATATGTGATGTAAACCAAGCCGACTACAGTCTGAAAGACTTTTAAAATGGCTCTCTTATCCAAAAACCTGACCAATATGATGGTAACCATGCATCATGCTCCTGTGTTGTCTTGCTGTGCCACAGCACCAGATCTCATGTCCATAATGATTCTACTAACAGATGCAACAGAATCAAAGGAATTTGGCAATAACATGGATAGGAATATTATAAGTGTCTTTTAAGTGCTTCACCAACATCGTTTCACCAACCTCCAGATAAAGACAGAGGTCCAGTACCCCATGGAGCCACATGGAATAAGAGTTTTACCTTTTATTCATCATGTCAAATCTAATTCTCTGAATCCAAAATTTAAGAAACAGTGTGTCTTCATTTTTACAATTGATCTATTATATTATAATATTACCTCTGCTAATGAAACATGAATGATCAGTGCCTGGTTCAACCCTTAACACACACAAGGTTCCCCAGGCTGGAAGTTGGTCCAGGAACAAATTAAGCCCCTCTTTGTACAAGAAGCTGCACAGTAGAACCCCCTCTACTTTTAGAAAGGTTGTACAGGTCAGATGACTTTCTGCCAGGGCATATCAACCCTCTCCATCAAACAAAAGTAGGGCTTCATCTGACATTTGACTTCCATGTGGGAAAGAAAGATGGACTTCCTCCATTTGGAGTCCAAGACATAACAGTATAGTTCCTTCGTGCCAGCTTCAGATCATCAGACAAGCCAGCCAAGGTGTGTGTTCAAGAATCCCCTCAGACACACGTCACCAGCTACTGGGCATCCTGGGGTCACAAACATGCAACAGTTACTCATAACAAAATACTGGATTCATGAATTCTCATCAACTGCCTTCCATGGACTGTAGAACAACCTCCTACAGCTTGCATATCCTCTGGATTTGTTATTGGCCTTCCAGAATCAGGCAGTATCATAACACTGTTGTTAGTCGGTCAACTCTTGTTCAAGGCATGCTGCAGTTTTGCAGGACTTTCCACAGCATACCAGAGAGCCGGGGCCATATTCCAGTACTTTTGTGCTGTAAGCACATGTAAGCACACAGCATCCTCTCTGACCAAAGTACACAGTGATGTTTGCCTTTTCATGAAGTATCTGGGTGTGTCCAATAGACTGACCATCCTCTAGGGTTGTCTAAGTCATATAAAGGAGCAGCTTGTGGAGGAGTATCTGTTCACTCAATATTCAATATCAATATTCACTCTTGACACCTGCATCTAACAATCACCATGCAATATGTGTCTGTATTCATGCTAGTCTGTTTTCCTAGTAGTGATAGAGTCTAGCATTACCTGTTTATTTTGAGTTTTGTTACTTTAGAAATTGTCCAGTTTAGAGGTTCCCACCTCAAGAGTATTTGCAAATTACATTTTAAAAGTCACATTTAAATGCAAGTTGCTTTGTTTCAAAAAGAATAAATTGAGACTCAGAGGCGGTGCTCAGGTGTGGATCATTGTGTGAAGACACCACAGGAAGCCTGGCTTCTGAGAAATCTTCTTTGAAGCCCCTGATACAGCGCTAATACAAACTTATTGAAGCCGGTGCATAAATGATTGTCTGTTTTTTTGTGTCAATGCTGCTTTAATAGGACAAAGACAGATCATTCTGAGCCATAGCTGGAAGCACCAATTTACTGGAGTGTGTGGAGTGTGTGTTTGTCCCACCTCTGATTGCACTCTGGCTTCTCTTTATGATCGTTGATAGACTTCTCAGAAGGATGTTCTAGTCAATGAATTGGGTTTGACTGTAGTACCATGAAATGTCAAACAAATCAGCAGCAGTTGAAATCACTTGGAGCCTGGTGTAGGTGTCATCTGTAAATATCTCTAAATTGCATTGTTTACAAATCTAGCTAACTAGCTATCACTTTCTTCTTTAGCTAGTGGTAGCATGAAATGCAGACATTATGTTTTGAATATATTCAAATATATAAGACATTATGAATTTTCCCAGAACCCCTTCATGGGATAATTTTGTTGGTTTAGAAGAGGGAGAAAGGAGACCTCTCTATAGCTGTGGCCTCCAGGACTGGAGTGTGACACAGATTTTTTTTTGTATGAACTCTGTGGAAGACTTAAGTCTGAGGTAAGGGAACTGGACAAACATAAAGGAAATCTGTGAATGATTACTTAACATGGCATGTCTATATATATATACTCTAAATAACTGATTTATACAATCCATCCCAATCTGGAGTGACTGTCCCTCCCTCCACCATAACTAGACCTCAATAAAATATGAAATCCTGATCATCCTTTACATGAGGAGATGACCCTCCTTGACAGAGTGGATAGCACTCTGAGCTGAAGGTCTCCATGGATGGATCAAGAAGGCAAGAAGGTTATTTAAGAGATTTGACATTGATTAGAACTTTAAATAAAGATGACTGTGTGTAAACAACCTTTTACAGTACTTCAGATTTTCAGTATTGTTTACAGAATTTCAGCACATTTTGGGTGTACTATTAGTATCACACTTACCTTTAGCACCAACATGATTTCCCATACAGTAAAACTGAATATCACAGGCTGAAATGAGTTGTCTTGCGTTGTATTCAATCAAAGAATTCATTCTAAAATCTTTTTTTCTCCGCATGAAACAAGAAATAGAATCTTATTTCCCTCAATTCTGACACTTGATAATCAGTAAGTGCTGTGTGCTTAGTATTACACACCTGACACTTCAATAGTATTTTACTAACCATCACACAGATATAAAGAAGGTAAGGCACACAGTCTGTGTTTTCCCTCTTCTTGAACAAGATTAAAAAGAAACATCTCCAGTAAATCTGTCAGTTCTCTTGTTGAACACTGCATTGGAATTTAATGGCATGGGTTATATTGGGCTCACTCAACACCCACACTCTCTCACAATCAGATCAATGCCTTTCTTTGACAAATTGGGACTGTGTTTAGAATCTTCACATTTGTGGTTTCTGAGGGAATAATTAGATGGCTGGATGAGACTCAGGCTTCTGACTGCAAATACACATGTTGGCTTTGTCAGAATTTGTTTAACAACTGTGTACAACTTGTAATGTATCTGAAAGCATACACTGGTTCTCTGTTACAGATTCTTTGCCAGCTGATTCTTCTTTGTGAACATTTTAAAAAATATATTAAATATATTTTTATATTTATATATTGTTGACTGTTAGACCAAGGTATCAAAAATGGCACAGGTGTGGACCTCTGAGGATTACATCAAAAAGGGGTGAAATTAGGCTTTTAAGGCTTAGGTGAAATGCATAATCCTAGTCTAAAGAATTCCTTCTGGCAAAATTTGTAGGTACATATATTAAACATACAATTGTGTGTTTTTTGTCATTTTAATATTTAATATAATTAAAGGTATTCCATGTATATTAATATATTGTTATGTTATGTTATGTTATGTTATGTTATGTTATGTTATGTTATGTTATGTTATGTTATGTTATGTTGTTCATGTTTAGGACTCCACATATCTTCATACAATGTACCTGACCATCACACCCACATGTGGGCATACAATTATTTAGAATGTCTCTGTATGCTGTTGCATTATAATTTCCCTTCACTGGAACCAAGAGGCTCAAACCCTGTTCCATCATGACAATGCCCCTGTGCACAAAGCACAGAGCTCCATGAAGACATGGTGTGTTAAGGTTGGAGTGGAAGAACTCGAATGTCCTGCACAGAGCCCTGACTCAACCCCAGTGAACCCCAGACCTTCACACTGTTACAACATCAGTGTCTGATCTCACTAATGTTCTTGCAGGTAAATGATCTCACACACACACCACCATCTCCAAAACCTTCCCAGAAGACTGGAGCTTATTCTAATAATAATGTTCAATCCCATTCCAGATTCAGACTGCATTTGTACAGTACATGTGGGTGTGATGGTCAGCGCTACACAAAGTTTGGCCATATAGTGTATAATTTGATTAAAATACTTCTATTTAACCACGAAGTTAGATGACCATTACGTATTGGGTTTAGATTAGATTAAAATTATGATTAAATCATGTTGATGTTTACCTGCTTTTTTTATGAAATATTATTATAGAAGTGAATGTACCAAATGTCCCACTGCAAAAGAAAAACAAGTGATATTGTGAAAATAAGTTGGCATTTACTTTCAGAATGTGTTTCAATGTCCTTCTAGTGAAAAGGCTCAAATATGCATGAAAGCAGGAAATGGTAGCGTTCCCATTTCATTTGTGTGCATGGGGCATGTAGACACACGCATACTTACATTTCCTGTTGCTAGCTGGCAATGCACTCATGTTCCCACATTTCTCACTCACACTGAGCATAAACTGTGTGTGTGTGTGTGATATATTCATATGTTCAGTGAGAGGAGAATTCTCGTCCAGAAACACACAGAGTTGAATGTACACATCTCCTGACACCCGGATCTTTCCAAGTGTGTGTGTTGTACCTGTCACTGTAAACATGTCTGATCTGCCAGTCTCTCTCAGGCCCACTCTACCATATCAGTCATATCAGCAGCTGAAGCCGTAGCACATCATAAGCATGCACTGAATTGAAACAGTTCTGTGTTTATGTGTGTAACTGTATTCAGGAGCATGAAGACGTTCAGGTCTTTGAAATGTCTAATAGCAGAAAATCTCAGTGACATTAATGATTTTCCAGTTCACCTATGATCCATCCGGGTAAGTGAACATAATCCTGTTATAGTAGTTAAAGTAGTTTTTGCCTGGTTCTACAAATAATTGTCTGATGTTTATAGTAAAGTGCATTTGAATAGGTATACTGCAACAGTATACCTGTATATATATACATATATATATATACATACATATATACAGTATACGTATATATGTATGTATAGGTTTTTTTTTTTTGCAGTGAGCACTGATTATGAAAGACAATACTGTAAAAATATCCAAAATATCTGTGGCTCAAAAGTAAATACTTACTTATTCATTCATTCCTTTATCTTCTGTAAACTCTTATCCTGGTCAGGGTCATGCTGGATATGGAGTCTGTCCCCGAAAAATTGGAGACGGGCATACACCCTGGTCACCACACACACACACACACACACATTCAAAAACACACACATCCACACACCTAGGGCTAATTTAGCATAGCCAGTCCACCTAGCACGGACCTCAGGTTACACAGACTGTAACCTGAGGTCAGGATCAAACCGAGGGACCCTGGAGCTGTGAAGCGGCAGTGCTATTTTCTTTTCAAGGTTTAAAGGATCCAACTACTAGTTTCATCTAATCTTATATGACGTATATTCCTCTCAGAGACACCCATTTTATGGCAACGTCTCTGAAGTCACAAGATTTAAGAGGCTCTGATGCATTGGCATGACTTCGCTCCAAGAGCTCAACACTGTGGAAATGTTTCCAATTGGAAACAGCTGACGTCTGTGTATTTTACACCCAAAGCTTGTATTTAAAAAAATAAATAAAATCAAACAAACGAGGAAAAAAAGCAGAATTCCACATGTAAAAGTGCAACAGAATCAGTTTAATAGCACTCCTCTGTATTTCTTACCTTTTACATAGAAGGGTGTGACCTGAGAACTGTGGTAGCTCACAAGCATCAGCTAGATCACTAAAGCAAAGGAGTGAATAAATAAAAGCAAACAATCGATATCAATATGCCGGTTCATGTAAAGAGATAATCATGTATGTGACCTCGTTTGGAAGCCATCTGTTCCGCTTGCTTTACAATGACATCTGAAAGTCTGGCACAGGATTCGCCCGAGATTTTATTGGTATCAGCTCCGACAGAGTGACACGCAGTAAACGTCTCAGAGTGCTGTAACGCAGCCGGTGTCCGTGTGTCCAGCTCACACTGTCCCAGGCATCAGAATTCAACACCATACTGCTTCTTTAATAATAACACTGCAACACTAAGTAAGTCCCAAAGCAAACCATTTCTATTTGGAAAGGAGCATTTTATTATTCAAATACTGCATGCAGTTGTGCATTTATTGTAGTTTGTTTGGTTTTTTTTTTTTTAGTGGAATATAGGTTTCACAAGGTAAAATGTTATATCATTTAATTTACATTTGACATCAAAAGAAACATCAGACAAAATAATACTTAGTGTTAAAACTGTAAACCACTGATAAGGTGCATGCAACATACAAATCTTATTAATTTTTTTATTATTATTAAATCGCTAAATCTGTTCTCCACAGTTCTCTTGAATATTTTACTGCTTTGGTCTTTTGAGAGTGTCATTTTCCATGCATTTAAAAAGTGTGATTTAAGTTTATGTAGGATATTGTAGCAAAGAAGAAGGTGTGTGTGTGTGTGTGTGTGTGATAGAGAGACAGGCAGAGAATCAGTATGTGTTTATGTTTTGTGTATGTAATCCTTATTCAGTTATATACAACTAGAATATTGTACATGTTTCTTGTCATTGTTATCCTGATACAAAGAACAATTTTAGTTCTAATAACAAAGATATTAGGAAAAAAACAGCTCACATATCGAGTGGGTTCTCCTCCAAGTGTGGATTCAAACATTCAGAAGAATTTAAAAGAAAAAAAGACTTTTGCATTACATTTATTGTTGCTGATTTAGGCTTATTATTATCATCTGATCCTAATATTGTCTTTGTCTTCAATGGTGAGGAATTCCGATCAAAGTTTTCCCCGTCTTTTAATACTTTAGGGAATTTTCAAACGCCGTGAAGTATGGCTGTAATGCCCCAAGATTTGTTCTCCCTGAAAGAAATCATAAAGTAACAATATATTAAACTACAAAGCAACCTGACTTTAAGAGGTTTGCATTTAGTTTTACTTTTTTTTAATACCAGTGTGCACTTTCTAGCACAGAAGAGCTTTTTATAATGTTGCCATATTCATGCATTAAAAAAAAACAATCCTAATTCTTCTGGATCATTTTCTCTATCAAGCACAGGGTCTTAGTGCAAATCCGTGGGGCATTACTTTAGAATAATAAAGAGAATGAAATTTGAAATCAATATCAAAAATGAGAGCAAGAGAGAGAGATGTGCGGTGGGAGTTTCTTTCTTTCTTTCTTTCTTTCTTTCTTTCTTTCTTTTTTTTTTTTAAATATCATTTACCAAAATTAGGTTTCAGTTCAAATCTGAGAGGCAACATAAAGAATGGTTGCACAATGAGAGAAATAAAACACTGTCAATGCAAGGCGTTTTTATTCACACAAATTTAATAAGATATAACAACCGCTTGGTCCATAAATATTTAATGGGAAATAGTTTCTATACACCATCTTTTTTTTCAAGAAACAAAGAAACAATGGACAATCTTGATAGAACACGTACCATACTATTAACACGAAGATCAATATATAAGATTCTCGGATTTACCGACTATATTTGAAAGAGTGCACAACTGCTTTCTAGGCCATCGCTTGCCTCCTTTGTAACAGAATTACACCATTAAAAAGATCCTCAGATGAAAAACAGAACAGTACAAAACTAGTGAGGCGTTCAAAGAATGCGATATCCATTAAACAAACACACATGTATCTCCTGAATTTCACAAGCTCTCTTCCAGGTTATAGCGTAAGGCACATAGTAGAACTGAGTTAGGCGTCTACTTCATGAAGTAGATCTTAGAGGAGCACTTTGTTCTACAAACAGAACCAACTCTCCATCACACAATGAACTAATCAACCCCTAACTGCCCCTCGCTGTCAATTCCAAATCATCCGTCATGTTTTTGGTCTGTTCAGTGGCAAGTGTCCATAAAAAAACCAAACAAAAAAAAAACCTAGAAAGAATTTGCATTTGACCAAAAAAGGGAAAAAAAGTGACTTGATTATACGTATGACTAACTTTCTCCAATCATAAGAGGTGTTTGTTTCATTTGGTTCTGCAAACCACAAGCTCAGAAGTAATACATTAGAAAATGCAAAAAAATAAAATAAGAAAGACAGACTAGATTTTTCCATCTCCAAATGTGTTGAATCTCATGATCACCCTGAGCTGCACCACCATAACACACTTATCACTAAGCAAACTGCAAATCTATAGCAATGAATAGGAATTGGCATAACAAAAGTTTGATATACTTTATACGCCAAAATACTTGTTAAAAGTGCCATATCTGTACAATCAATTCAAATGTCAAAGTCCATCAGAAAATAATGATGTAAAGGGCTCTTATACTTTTTTTGAACAGTTACCACTGCACAGTTTTCGATATTGTTTAACCCTAATTAGAGCCACGCTGGTACGACGATGCTGTCTTGAGGTTGAAGCACCACCTGGCATGCGAGTTGTAAAAGTATAAAGTACGTAAACGGCAATGGAGTTGTTTATCAGAGCTACAGTCACTGGATACATTGGAATGCAAAATGCTTTTAGAAATAAAATGCAGATCATCAATGAAATAAAAAAAAAATTACAAAACAGAATGGAGGATTTTCTGTGTGGCTTAAAGCACGTGCTCTAAGACATGTTTCCGCTTTCACATATGAAGTGCTGAAACATGCCGGCACGATGCTGACATGGTGAGTACATTACAAAAAATGGGGAAAAAATAGACAGACGTGTAAACTCAGCTGCCAAGTGGTTGCAAGTGCTACACATTAAGTTTTGACCCTCTCATTTGTTTTAGTGCTTTGTGTGAGAACGGGACCGTCACTGCTTGAATCGGAAATGAAATCTGTCCAATTTTCTAAAGTAATAGAAAAACAAAACCAAAAGAAATATGAATAAGGTTTACAGAGTGAGTTGTAGCTGTTCAAATTATACTTGATTTGAATGTAAACAAAAGAAATCAAATTATAATTTATGCTTTATTTCACTGATTAATTATTTCTGTCTTTCTTTTTTCTTTCTTTCTTTCTTTATTAATTTTTTGCCAAATCAAAATACAGTCTGTCCAAAATAATCCTGACTTGAGGGGACTACTTCGTCTTCAAATGGATCTGTCTCTGGTTGCTTAAGAGTGTTTTGTAAATAACAACAAAAAGCCACATTTGGAAGGGAGGAAAAAAAATCAATAAAGGACAAAACCCCAAATCTGCGTTAGAAAAGGTTCGTCAGGGTAGTTTGCGGGGGACTCCCGGACTCGTGGCTGTCCAAACTAGAGGTGACTGAGGTGACTACGGTGATAGAGGGATTGGTCAGGTCTGTAAGCGTGCTGGCCGTGCTTGGCGGGGTCAGAGCACCACTGTCGGAGGAGGGTGCGGGAAGTGACGTGCCGTCAGCCTTCTCAACACCCCCACTCTCCTGCCGCAAAACGTTCCGTCTGAATTTGGCCCGCGCGTTTTGGAACCAGACCTGCAAACCAACCCCAATGCCTTTTACTGATTGTGTTTATGTGTGCTGTCGGATACTGTTACATTCCTACCGTCAGAATATTTACATTACTGCTGGAAAACAAAATGCCATCATGAAAAAAAAAGGTGATGAAGTAGAAATACTCCTGATCTGTAAACAAAGCACTGTGCCCTAAACACCTTCCTGTTCTTGTACTATGTAGCACTTGAATACTAGTTCTAGGCATTAGGTACAACAATATTACAGGAATGATATATTTATAGATTTGACCTATAAATACGCAAGAATCTGTACATTCCTGTTACTGCCTAATGCTGCTATTTATACAGTACAGAGAGTGGCAGATTTATTGTTCTTTGTTCTGCAGCTGTACAGTGCTTTGATAATTTCCAAATGTAAAAATAAAACAGTAATGCATGTTCATTTCTAAATTACATAAATAAATAAATAAATAAATAAATAAATAAATAAATAAATAAATAAATAAATAAATAAATAATAATTCGTACATTTGTTTTAAATAAAATAATAATGATAATAATAATAATTATTATTATTATTATTATTATTATTATTTTATAATTCTTTCTAATTCTCTCTAACTCACTTCTTCAACATCCTAAAGTTAACACTAAAAACTGAAATTTAGGAATTCTCTTGTGTTTTTATCTCTCAACAGTAACGTGTTTAAATCACTACAAGGACATGGATGAAAACATAAAGCTAAATGATATGACGTGGAAGAACTCAAGCTTGGTTGAGCGATATGAGAGGAAATCTTCACTAAAGGGGGCACATGAAATAAGATCTAGGGTTTTTTTTCTTTGGAAAGACAGAAGCCGACGCTTACCTGCAGCACTCGTTTGGTGAGGCCCGTCTTCTGCGCAAGCTGCTTTAAATCCTTGGCATCAGGATTGTGATTGATGGCAAAGTAGGACTTCATGGTGCGAAGCTGGTGGTGCTTGAAGGACGTGCGCATGCGTTTGGTCTTCTGCGATGGAGCGTATGCCTGCTGGTCTCGATCCAGATGCTCAGCTTCGTTCTCATTACAACCTGAGACGAAAAAAAAAATTGCAAGATTCAAATTAAAAATCGTGAAGCATGATCGTTTTTTTCTTCCTGTCTTGCTGTGTTTTAAGTCTTAGTATTTGTTTCAGGTTTGTCATTAGTTGTGTTCTCTCTCTTTATGGGACCTTACGTTGTGAAGCATCTAAATAACAAAAAATTGGCCTCAGTGTTACTTCAAACAAACAAAAACACAAATAGTCAAAAACTATGTAAGTCTGTATGTTCGATTAGAATGAGAATTTGTTCCCTTCTGAGTCCCTATCAAGGTTTCTTCCTCATATCTTCTCATGGAGTTTTTCTTCTCCACTATTGCCTCTGACTTTCTCATTAGGAAAAAAAAAATTAATTTAGAAATGATATCCTTAAATTTATATATCCCTGTAAGAATTATCCAGATATAACTGATGAATTATAGAGCTATACAAATAAACCTGAATTGAATAAATTGAACCTCTGGATAAGAGTGTACGGATATTTCTAAAGAAAATCTGCCATCAATTTTTAAAAAAGTCTAAACATGAGCAATCCATCAAGACACTAATCTAACAAGAGCGCATTACAACAGCGACAACAACAACAACAACAATGCAGGGCGATGGGAGTGTTATGAGTAGTCACACAGAAAGAAAGAAAAGACACGACAAAGACCCTAAAGTCACAGCTGTACAGTTATGAGACTTTGTGAAATTTTTCTTTACATTCAAACTTTTTAAAAATTTTACATAAAATAAATCCCCTTACAACAGAAGAGAATAGAACTGGAAAATTATTTTATAAAAATAATAAGCAAAATAGATTTAATAATATATTTCAAATACGCAGAAATCTATGTGATGTTATGGTTGTGCATTTTAATGTCTGTACGTCTAAGAAATATCCTTTCCTCTCTCTGTTATATTTTAGCATTGATTAATTTTGTCAAATTTATTCTTGCACCCTGAACAGAAGAGTACATTTAAATTAGATTTCAGATTGGATTTTTGTATGTTGCAGGTAACACTAATACTAATACGATGATAAAGAAGAAGAAGAAGAAGAAGAAGAAGAAGAAGAAGAAGAAGAAGAAGAAGAAGAAGAAGAAGAAGAAGGAGGAGGAGGAGGAGGAGGAGAAGATATTGTGGTATTAAACTTTTTTTGGTAAAAAAAAAAAAGAGTGAGAGAGAGAGAGAGAGAGAGAGAGAGAGAGAGAGAGAGAGAAAGAGAGAGAGAGATTTTTTTCAGTGCAGCAGTAATCATAGTTGGGTAAAATATATTTTCCAAATGTAAAGCCAGGTTGGATTATGACCGGTTATAATCATTTTATTAAATTCCAAAAAAAAAGAATTCAAATCCAAACATAATAATAATAATAATAATAATAATAATAATTTCTTTCACAGCATACACTGCCAACAAAGCTTTGGTAGACCAAAAAAACCTTTTCCTTAATCCATTTTTATCTTGTGTTTGTTATAGCTACTTTAACTGTTACTGGTCATCTACACACACACTTAAAGGTTAAGTCGTTGTTTGTCATTTCTATTAAACATGAGGTGTTTCGAAATGGAAAAATGTGTTTAAGACGATAAAAAATTATTCATGACACTAAGAAAAAATGGGACCTTTTAAAAACATTTACCGAAAGGTTCTTTGGGGAACCAAAATCGGTTCTTCTCTGGCATCGCTGCGAGTGTTTACATGAACAGAACCAAGTCGGAACGAAAACGCAGACATTTGTGAAATGTTTAAATGTTGATTGTGAAGCTCTTGTGAAGTGAAGGTCTGAGAGTCGGTCACTTTCCTGATATGACCAGCAGGGGGCTCTGGGCATAACTGCTTACTAAATACTGTATATACCGCTTGGTCAAAAAAAGGAAAAATGAAGGCGTTTTCTAGGCGACTGTATCGCTGTTTCAGTGAGTGGACTGAAGGCATCACGTAGAAATAATTCCAAAATTTAATTCACGTTATATAGAAACAACAATAATCAGCATGAGGATTAATGTCGGTGTGTGAAAAATTCCAGCTGTTGCTTTATTTATCTCAGTTCTACAAAAAGCCTAAGCGCTTTTCCCCCAGAACAACAAACAAACCCTCCTGGAATGATCAGCACGTCTTCAGGGCTAATAATAAAAGGGAGAAATGTCCACTAATGCTAGACTGCATGCTACATGCGTCACACTGAAAATATTTTAAAAAGCACAGCGTGAGTTCAAGCTTATCACAGAGTCCAAACACTACACACAATTAAACCTCTGCCTTCATTGTGTCGAAATCCTGAGCGACTGCGAAACATACAATATTCCATTACGAGGCTTTATTTTTTGGTGAAAAACCCTGTGTGTGTGTGTGTGGGTGTGTGTGTGTGTGTGTGTCCAAATTCTGGCAGTAAAAGGCATTGTGTTTATTTTCTCCCGACAGTATCTCTAATTCACATTGAACACATTTCACTATGACAGGATACAAACACACACTTTTGATAACTGATATTAATTTCAATCGAAGGCACAGCGCATGAGATAAAGCCAATGAATTTTGCTGCAGCAAATATAACAGAATATATTTTAAATAATATCACATTTCATGTAGTATAACAGTGTATTATTTTGTGAATTAATGCGACACTTCCACGATTTCTTCCTTTAGGAAATCTAAGCAACATAATTGTTACGCATTCGTGTCGTTTAAAAAAATCAAATCATTAGCTATTAGCTATTACAATGTACTAAATTATTACAAATTATTTAAAAATTAAAAATACAAAAAAAAAATTCTAAGTCTAAATATGACACTGCGTTATTATTTTTGTCATGTAACGCTACGAATAGTCGCTTCTAATTCTTCACAACGAATTTATTCGTTAGTATGAAATTGTTAAGGTTTATGTTACTAAAGTCTGATTTGATTAGCTACTGCATCAGGATTTACGCTATTTTGTATTGTTTATTTTGTTTTATGGGCCAGTGTAACCCTGATATGTAATATTTCTTTTTGCATATGACATCAGTTTACATTTTAATAAATCCGATGTATTAAAAACAAAGAAACAAAAAATAATAGCGCATTCTTATTTGCTTCACGGCTATTAGTGCGCGTGTGTAATGTACTCTGAGAGGCGCGCGCTGTGGATGATTGTTGTGAAATGTAATGTAGATGCAAAAAAACACAGGAACAACAACAACAACACTGCTTACCCGAGTTGTACGTGCTGATATCTATGCCCATGGCCGGGCTCTTCCGTTTCCGCGGCCTTCCCTTCTGCACCGTGCCCGAGCCGTTGAAGTACGGCAGCGCTAGGCTCGCGCCCTTTGCAGCTAAGTCTGCGTAGTTCAGCTGCGCGTGCTGCTGTTGGTGATGCTGGTATTCCCCGTGCACGAGGCTCTCGAAGTGCAGACGGCAGTACACCAGACTCTCCTTCATGCCGAAGTGGTCGCCTGTGCTCAGTGTCTTGTGGCACGACGTGCACGTGAAGCAGCTAAGGTGGTACACGGAGTCGCGCGCTCGCATCACCATTTCCGACGCCGAGATGCCCAGGTGGCAGCGCGCGCACCGCTGCACGGAGAACCTTCTGGAACGGCAAGGACCTTATTTACAATCGGATTCAACTCTCACACCCACAGGTGTTATTATTATTATTATTATTATTATTATTATTATATTTCCCTCTTTGCTCGAATGACGTTCCGGAATTTATATATTTTTTTTTTATTTAAAGAGAAAATGCTTCTAAATGAAAGTGGACTGGGAAAATATTGAACGACAATATCCGAGACGATTAAGAAAGATTCAGTGTTCATGATGTACTACATCTAAACAAAAATAATAATAAAAAACTGTGAAATCTATGGCTAATTATATACATTTTAAGCAAACGAATGACCACATCTGTAGCAACAAAGTCTTTCAGATAAGTAGTCTGTATAATCTAATCTAAAATAAAATAAAATAACTTTATTAAATTAAATAACTTTATTTTGGAGCCCTGCATGCTTCACAATTCACAAGTCTATTGCAGTATATTATTCCCTGTGTATATGCACAGTGTCACAGTTATTTACGTGCTTGAGAAAGAAAGAATGAAAAACATATCAAATTAATGGAAGATTTTTTGCTGTGTTTGCCCTCACCTGTAGTAATCTTCTTTGCAGTAAATGCTGCCGTCCTTGGCGAAGCACGTGAGCTCGGACTCCAAAGCCAGTTTGCACTCGCAGCACTTGAGACAGCGCAGGTGCCACTGTTTATCCACAGCCAGTAAATAATAGCGGTCAGAGATTTTACCTCCACATCCGGCACACAGAGCAGGCTTCTCCGGGCTAACAGACGGCATGCTCTGGGGTTTAGTAATAAATAAATACATACAAACACAAACAGGGTTAACACCAAAAATCACTCTGAGTCGTGATATTTACTGATATGTCAATATATAGCCAGGCGACTTTACAGCTTATTTTCGTACAGCAAATAACATTCAAGATAAACAATGCATTATTGGATTATACTGTAGGGACAGTTGTTCTTCACTCTATGAGGCACGGTAGAGGCCTAACCTAAGAAACTACACATCTCTAAACGAAACCATGACTATAGGAGCGCAGTTTAGATATTTACACTTTGTTTGGTATTTATCAGCATGGAGGAAGCCGCAAAATAAAAGCAAAAAAGGAATGAATTTCCTTGAACATTAGGCCTCAGTTGTTTCTTAAAAGTACAAAAATACAAACTAAAATAGAATTAAATAAAAACAAAAATTCGATTATTATTATTGTTGTTGTTGTTAGTAGTAGTAGTAATAGTAGTATTAGTAGCAGTATATTGTTTAAATTGCATAATAATAATAATAATAATAATAATAATAATAATAATAATAATAATAATAATAATAATAAAAACTTCAAAGGTTTTTCATGGTGCCAAATTCTAAGCCAGATAATCAACAATCTACCATTAAAAAAGGACACTGTTGTATATCCTTTGATTCTGTTTAGTATTTTCGTTAGTTTGCTTTTGATTACATAGCACACGCTGCACTTCTTTTAAACTAAAAAGAGAAGAACTATGCAATAGTTTCATTATTATATTATGCAAAATACATTTATCTTATGCATTCTTAACAAAAAACCCTTACCGTTTCTCTCCCGTTCATCTGGACAGCTTTGGCTAGGCGAGACTCCGATTTGTTTCTTCTCTCCATCTCCTCCATAATGCCCTGGATGTGTTCGCCGGAGATGCCGTGGAATAGCATGGCTGCTGCTGCTGCTGCGGGGCGCAATGTGCAACTGCTCTCTTTCGCCTTGCACGCCACAACTTCCATATAACAGGCGCCACGGAGCCCCTCACACCATCCGAAAGCGATCTGCTGCAAGGAAACTTACACACACACCACCACCAGCACGCATACACCACCAAGCACACACACGCGCGCGCACGTGCGCGCACTTTAGCAGGCCGCCTCGCAAACTGCAAACGGCAGGAACATTAGTAAAGCGCACATCCACTTCTGTTTTTTTGTTTTTGTTTTTTGTTTTTTAAAAAAGAAGCAAAAATCAAAAGTATAGTCCAGGTGAGGAGGAAATCTGCTGAGAAAGAAATGAAAAATTTGTTTTAAATCGTGTGATTTTAGTTCCCAGTTTGGCTCTTATAGGGATCCGAGTGCCCAGAAGTCGGGTGTGGGGAGTGTGTGAGGCTTGGAGACGTGTGTCTTATTTGTTGAAGAAAGCGAGAGAGAGAGAGAGAGAGAGAGAGAGAGAAACGCCTGCCCTGCTTGGGTAATTTGGTAGGAGGAGTTCTCCCTCTCTCAATTCTGATTTCTTCTGTTCACTAACAAAGAGCTGTCACTGTAGGCTGCTGATGGCCAGTGCACTTATTTTATTCCCTCACCTCTAGCATGTTTAATCAGGGTCTATTCGGCCATTTGATGTGACCTCATCCCGATGACATAGACCTAATTTAGAAAAAAAAACTGAATTCGATTAATTGAGCATTTCATTAACCTATAGCAATGACTACTAATAATACTTTCACTCATTTTCATTAATCACCACCATATTTACCCTGTTTCAATAAACTCATTTAGGAGCCATTTATCTCTGATTAGCTCTGAACCACATCAAATGTTGTAAAAGTGATGCAAATAATTAAAGGGGAATTTACTTACGTCTTAATATTTAAACAAATGAACAAACAAACAAATAAATATATGTTTAAATCAGAAATCAGTGCCGTGTGTGTGTGTGTGTGTGTGAGGAGAGAGAGAGAGAGAGATAAAGAGAGAGAATAAATCATTTATAAAAATCCAAATTTTTGCATTTGTTATTATTTATTGACTTTTTTTACCAATGAGGTGTGTGTGCGCGCGCAAAATATTAATAATGAAAAACGCTCAATAACGCTTAAAAACTGTAGACTACACACACACACACACGTATGCGTATGTGCGAATATATATATATATATATATATATATATATATATATATATATATATATATATATATATATATATATATATGTATATGTATGTATGTATGTATTCTACATTTATAGAGAGTTTTTTTTTTTATTTAAACAATCTATCCTAGGACTGCTCCTGGTCCTTATGTATATATTTGTGTCTGTGTTTTTTTATTTGTTTGTTTATATGTTTGTTTTTTATAGAAACGTGTTAAATATATTGAGAAAATAAACAATACAATTTAAGCCCTTTTTCGGGAGAGGTAGATGAATAAATTCCTAGGCGCTATGCCGGGAAAGAGCAGTGTAATGCCAGGGTTTTATAATTGTATGAAAAGAACAGATACATGGCAGTGGACAGACTGAGTATGAGGTCAAATGACGTATAGCTTTGAATAAACAAAACAAAACAAAAAATATAGATAGATAGATAGATAGATAGATAGATAGATAGATAGATAGATAGATAGATAGATAGATAGATAGATAGATAGATAGATAAAGAAATATGCCATTAATATGGTGGCATATACATGTTCTTATAATTTAGGTAACCTAGATCCATGAAAGCATTTCTTTCTTTACAGTGACTAAAAGCAAAATCACAAACAACTTCTTCTTCTTCATATTATTATTATTATTATTATTATTATTATTATTATTATTATTATAAACCCTGTGAAACCCTAAAGCTTTCCGCCTATGGAATGATAAAATGCTTTAGGCTATGGAAATTTTTATGAATATTCAGATGATTTTTTAAAATAGCTTTAAATAACACATTATAATGCAGAGAACAAATAAATAGAAATTAAAAAAAAGAAAAAAAAATGTAAAAAAAAAAAAAAAGACAAATAAATTAAACAAAAATGAATTGAAACCTTTTATATAAAAAATAAATGTAAAAAACAACAAATTAAAAAAATGTGAAGTTTATAATGTGGAGAACAAACAAATAAATAAATACATTTTCCTGACATTTTCCCTACGCCGATAACCGACTGTGTCTAAATGTCAAACATCATTTGTCCAAAAGGTGACGAAAAAGACAAAATTCTTCCTCTAATTACCCTGTGAGTGGGCTGGATAGATAGATAGATAGATAGATAGATAGATAGATAGATAGATAGATAGATAGATAGATAGATAGATAGATAGATAGATTTACTTTTATCATAGAACGTTTATCATATTTCAAATTGCAGAAAACACACACACACACAGAGAGAGAGAGAGAGAGAGAGAGAGAGAGATTTGCTCGCGCTGATCTTACCTGTCCGTAGACTATTTTGTCCTAACCGTAAATAGCGCCTGAGCACGAGCTTTCTATTTCATTTACATTTTTGACCTCTTAATGTTTCGCCGTAATAAGCTAATTATCCTATGTGTAGGCTAACAATATCAGTCATGGCATTTATTCTTATTAAATCTAACTTCTGTCCATTACAATAGTGTGTAACTGCGCGAGGCTTCTCCGTCAGCTCCTGAGATGCCGTCTTGCGCGCGCGCCTGGGCGATCGAGCGAGAGAGAGAGAGAGAGAGAGAGAGAGAGAGAGAAGGATTGGTCCTTTTTTTCGTCGTATGTGATATTGTCATTTACAATAATCTCTGTTCATGCAGTTATTGTTTATATCTCAGATACTTGACCGGCCTTGATCAGGGCTTTAAGACAAAAACGTAGACACCAACATAAAGTTTTTTTCCTAATTATATTGCAAAGGTTAAAGATATATATATATATATATATATATATATATATATATATATATATATATATATATATATATATATATATAGAGAGAGAGAGAGAGAGAGAGAGAGAGATAGATAGATAGATAGATAGATAGATAGATAGATAGATAGATAGATAGATATTTTTTTAAGTTTATTGGTTTAAATGACCATATATATAATACTAAATATCACAATATTACCAAAATAGTACAATAATATAAATACAGTAATTTGGTGTAACATACCTTGTACTAACCTGCCTTTATAAAATATTAAATCTATTTAAATATAGCCTAACAATAGCCAAATATTGACACACACAGCCTAATAATAATAATAATAATAATAATAATAATAATAATAATAATAATGTATATTATTATTATTATTATTATTATTATTATTATTATTATTATTATTATCGTTGTTATTTTTTTCGATAGGATTAGTGTCTATCGGAACTAAAGTTGAGCACTTCGGCTTTGTAAGGCATTTCTAATATCACCTAAATAACCGGATGATGATTCGGTTATTAGAATTAGGAGCATCGGATTGAGCACGCGCTCAGCTGAGTGTCAACTATTTTGTTATCGGCATTTAATGACACTTTAACGAATATAAGTCACGTGCACCTCAAAGCTATGTTGTTATATTAAGTGAAATGAAATACTTTTGTGGACTTTTGTCCTGAGCTATTTTTCCCAAACCACTGTCGCATGTTCAAGACTAGACTAATAAAAAGTGAAAAACAAAACAAATAAAAGCAAAAAGACAACACCAAAATGATCGAAATTATTTTAGACGCAGTAAAAACTGAATTTGTAGGAAGAAGGTGGAATAGGACAAATCCCTGCAGATTTGTGACCTGCCACGACTGGAGCCTGACAGCTCTGAACTGAAGAACTGTGTTTGTGTAAGCAGCCTCTTCACATGCTTGGAAATCTATGTTTTAGGGTTTTTGCAACGATCTTATAGTGTAGGGGATTAACCGTTCCTTATTAAAACTTGCTAAATTTTTTTAACAAAATACATAAATTTTCAGTTCCTAAATCCCCTGTTTCACTCTAGCTGACTGGGCCTTCGATCCGTCTGCGTGCCAATGTGTTTACAATTGTAAATAAAATGCATGTGACGTCACACTGCGTTCTTCGCTGGCTTTCAAATGACGTAACATCTGCCGTACGTCGGCATTTAAAGATTTGATAGAGCTAATAGGGGACGCTCACACTGGCGAGCCTAAGGAGAATTTAGGTACCCCCCCCCCCCCCCACACACACACGCACGAGCATACACACGCGCGCGCGCACGCAGAGACACACTCCCTGTGAGCTGGCAGATGGGAGGTTTTTTTAATCTCCTTCTTAATTCAAAGAGTAGTGATCCTTAAATTGTCAGATAGCTTTCATGAAGCTACATATTCGACAACAGCAACGAAAAGACTTGGATTAATAATTGTATTAAATCAAGTAACCCTTTTCCCAAAATATGAGCAATATAACCAATAAAGACTTAAAAGCTGGTTCTTCTCAACATGTCCCCTTTTTTGACCAAAATTTCCAAATGGGTTTGTGCCTCCACTATTAACTTTAAAAATTGAAATTTGGTATGTTTTAAAATTATTTCATTGGTACTAGATACACAGCAATCCCCCCAAGACAACAGCATACACTATATTTAAATTAAATTATAATCTGTGCCGACAAGCATACCTCCAAACCTGAAAATATTTTACTGAACTCTAATTCTGGAGAGCTATTATAGAACCTAGTGGTCAAAAAAGTAAACTGCAACAAGCACTAACAGGAAAGAATCACGCTGCCCCATGCTCACTCAATCACTCATGTCCATGTTAGAGGGAACACTAGTTTCAGAGAGATCACCACAAGGTCTTTGACCATGTTTCTCACCTGACTCATGTTATTTCTTGATATACTATGGGTCTTCTTAAGATAATAGGTGGCTTTGACATGTAATTTAGTTTTGATAACATTTCTATTTGTGCTTTAATTAAAAACATGGCCACATATGCAGTGTGTCAAACCAGTGTTTTCACCCAGAATGATAGCTGGTGTTAGATGTCCTAATTGGATAGCTTAGAGGGACTTAAGGAGATGGCCTACTGTTTTGTGTGACTATTTGCAGTTGTGCCCAAAGGAATCTCTTGCCACTCTCAGTCAGATGTGGTGGGCTCTTCCAGCAACGTTGGCACAACCACAGTTGTTGTCCATCTGACCACTTTGGAGAGGCTGAAGCCCCGGGGCTGAGTGACATTGTCACTGTTGCATGACCAGACGGTGATCTGGAGGCTGCTCAGCTGCTGCTTGATCCAGCATGCACACACACACACACCTACCTAGAGTGCTAGAGGTTTAAGATTCTACCTTGTTTAAAGCATCTGAACCAACTCATCAGCTAGCTATCAATGCCATCACACACCTGAATTTCAAAAACACAAATCTTTGTACAGATGTGGCCTTCTAGATCTGGAGTCTGACACCCATGGCCTGGAACACCTAGCCAACCAAGCCCAGACCATGGAAACACACACACACACACATACACACACACACACACACACACACAGAGAGCAGATGCTAAAACTGATTTTTAGCCATCAGCCAGTTGACATCAGCTTCCAGTGGCCAAGTGTGTCATCATCCACACTAACAGTGGGACGGAGAAACTGTCTCTGCTTCAGTGACCAATAATACTACTAATGATAATAATAATAATAATAATAATAATAATAATAATAATAATAATAATAATAAAGGAAATATTTTGCAATTATTATTTCTACCTTTGTCAAAGTTACTCTACAATAAAAACATCTAACTGCATGTCTCCTTTGTGCCGATCTGACTGGTTTCAGTGTCTGCAGCATATGGTCTAGCTGAAGGTCAACTCGAGACTCCAAAGCTCTGCTGATGCAGATGTTGTCTGCCCCACAGCATCTTGGGTACGTTTCAGAACATGAGGCAGAGAACTGTGATAGAACACATGTGACATGTGCTGATGCCGGGGAAATTGTGCAAACTAATTAATAACCTGTTAGCAGTGTTAGATGTAACAAGATGGTGACAACAGAGAAGGCAGAGAACATAGCAAAGATATATATGTAGTCATGCAATCTGCATTTATAAACATTTATGGACAATGGGTCATTCTGAAGAGCTTAGTGAATTCAGGCATGGGACGTGGTGATAGGCTGCCACCTTTGCAATAAGTCAGTTCAGTTCTTTAGATATTCCATGGCCTATATGTTGTATTACTGAAAAGTGGAAATATTTAGGAACAGCAGCAGCTAAGCCATGAAGAAAAAGACTACATAAAGTCACAGAGCAGGGTCACTGAGTGGTGAGGTACATGGTGCAGAAAAGTTACACGTACTTTGCTGATTCCAAAGCTGAAGAATTCCAAACTTCCACTGGCATTAATATCAGCACAATAACTCTGCAGCAGGTGCTTAATGGACTGGGTTTCCATGTCAAGTAGCTGCATGCAAGCCTAACATCACCAAGTACAATGCCAAGCATTGATGAAGTGGTATAAAGCACACCATAAAGATGTGGCTGGATGAGTTTGGTATGGAAGAACTTGACTGGCCTGCACAGAGCTCTGACCTCAATCCCATCACCTTTGGAATGAACTGGAATGGAGAGTGAAAGCCAGGCCTTCTCATTTAACATAAGTGCCTGACCTCACAAATGCTGGGGGTGGGGGTGGGGGGTGTTGGTGTAGTGGTCAGGTCAGTGGTCTTATGTTTTGGGTCTTTGTGAGCTTCTTGCCATCAATTTTGACTAACATCCCTGTGCCACTGTGGACCTCACACAGCCCCAAAACATAAGAGGGGATTGTGTACTTTTCACCATAGGCCTTGATGACTCCTCTCCAAACATAGCATTTATAATTGTTATGTTTTATATATATATATATATATATATATATATATATATATATATATATATATATATATATATATATATATATAATCAAAATTGATATTGATATATATATATCATAATTGATTGATATATTCATCACTCCAAATGACTCAGCTCCAGAAGCTGTGAGGCTTGTCTAGGTGTTGTCTGGCATACTGAAAGTGGGATGTGGCATGGGAGCAATAACAGCTTTCTCCTGGCAACTCGACCATGCAGGTCATTTGTGTACTTCCTTATTATGCTTCTTGAAACAACACCACCACTTTTTTCCAGAGCAGACTGAATTTCTCTCAAAGGTCTTTGCGGGGTTTTCTTTGCGTCCAAAACAATTCTTCTGGCAGTAGCAGGTGAAATCTTTCTTGGTCTACCTGACTATGGCTTATTATCAACAGAACCTCTTATTTTCCACCCCTTTATCAGAGTTTGAACAGTAATATTTTCCAAATAAATGGCAATGTTTAACAATTTCTAAAAGTATGCATACTTTTGAGCACAGCTGTATACATATATATATATATTACAACTCTGGAAGAAATAAGAGACCACTGCAAAATAATCAGTTTCTTATGTTTTTTTCTTACAGGTGCATGTATTGGTGAGATAAACAGTTTTGTTTCATTTTTCGTGAACCGTTCACAAAATTCAAAATATAACTATTGTTATTTAGAGTGTATATTTAAAAGAAATGACAACACATCAAAATACCCATTCCAGAGGGTTCAAATCTGGAGATTGGGCAGTGGTCTATATATATATATATATATATATATATATATATAGAGAGAGAGAGAGAGAGAGAGAGAGAGAGAGAAGACTCCTACAATCCCAACTTCCTAAGCTTGTACAACTGAAAAATTGATTATTAAAGCTATAAAGGTCAAGGATTTAATTGTTAAAGGTCAGCTGCAAGTAGAGCGCCTTAATCCTGGTACATGAGGGAGCTTTCTGAACTGACAGGCAACATGCCTGACAGGTAAGTAGAGCCACCTCATGCAATTTGGTTGGATGTTGGTGGCCAACATCTTTTCCTCCCAGCCTGTCCCTGGTGCCCCTCCTATTGAAAACCTCTGGAATGTAATCAAGAGGAAGATGGATGGTCACAAACCATCAAGCAAAGCTGAGCTGTTTGCTTTTTTGCAAAAATACTGTTATAAAGTTCCCCAACAGCAGTGTGAAAAACTGGTGGAGAGCATGGAGCCAAAACGCACGCAAATCGTGGTTATTCCTCCAAATACTGATTTCTTAATGTTATTTAGCCAAAGCATTAACACAATTTGTTTACAAATTATTTGCATTTTGTTTTATTTGAGTTATTAAAGCTCTGCAAATACTGCATGATCTTGGGTTATTTTGATGTGTTGTCTTTTCCTTTAAATATACACTCTAAATAACAATAGTTATATTTTGAATTTAGGAGAAATATTGTCAACAGTTCACAAAAAATGAAACATTCATCTTACCAATACATGAACCTGAAACAGTATAAAACAGTATTGTTAAGAACATGTTTCTAAAAAATCAATCTAATGGACTAATTGTGTATTTTTGTTCACTGATGCAATTTCATATGCACAACTTATGTGGAGGACAATCAGTGACAACTGGAAGTGATTAGTTTGTAGAGTTCTTGTGAGAGTTGTGAAATGTAGAGTTCTTGCCAAATCAGCAGGAACTGTTAGTATATTTTCATAAGTAAATGATAATCAAAATGTAGAGATAGGTGCGTCATTTTCAGTGGAACCATGAAGGAATCTTAAAATGCTTTTTTTGGACACATTCTACACACCATATGGCCAAAAATATGTGTATGGGCCAAAAGTAAAATGTGCATGTGCACGCACACACACACATATATATATAAATATATATATATGTGTGTGTGTGTGTGTGTGTGTGTGCATGCTAGATTCTATATATACTTTATAGTTTTATCCGATTTCAAATTCGTCCATCCCTTAGCCTAGTGCTCAAATTCTCACTTGCTTGAGGGCTGTGAATACTGCACATGACAAAAGGAGTGCTGACTAGCGAGTCCTTTTGCTCCAAGAAGCCCTGCTGAAATCTGTCTGCTGAGGGACCTATGAGAGCGATGCAGCATCTATGTCTCATTCACCAACTGCTAGAAAGCCGAATGAGAAGACAAGGCGAGGCAATCTCAAAAGTCAGAGAATGCCAAGAAGCAAGGCAAGACATGAAAGTTGGCCTATTTCATGGTCAGGCAGTAGGGACTGGGGAGGGTCTTGAATGGCAATGTGTCTGCTTTAATGTGACAGACAAGTCCCTAGGCAAAATGAGCAGAGCCAGACAAGCCCAGGTACTCGATGAGTATGACACCGTCACTGGAATCGGTGTTTCTACACAACCCTGCCATGAGTCGGTATACACTTGTAAATAAATAAAACAAATTTGCCCCACATGTGGAGAGTTAATGGCATGGAGCCCTCGAGCAAGCTGTGCTGAACCTGTCCACCCTGCTCCAATTCGGATCATAAAGCTCTATGCTGACATTTGAGGGACTTGATCACTGAGCAACACACACACACACACATTCACACTCAGATGCTATTTGCTCGGGCAGCCATGCCTGTCCCTGCACTAACGCCTGGTGTGCACCGGGTGCCGGAGAGGGTGCTGATGCCTGAGGGCTCTGTGCCACTTATATTTACACGGATGCGACTTACATGCACAGACAGGCCAAAACATTTAACCCTACTGTTTAGGTCAAAATGACCCACTTACTTCTTTAATAAATAACAATATTTTATCTGCAACATTAAGCTTTATGTCTTTGACACAATATCTGTAAGAAACAATGAAAATTCTGTAAAATTATTGAAATTATGTTCAGATTATTTTTTTATGAAAGCACAGCTCGGCAGTGCTGATGAGGTCTAATACATAATCTAAGTCTAATAATAAAAGGATTAAATAAGCAAGCTGTTATTTCACAAAGAAAAAGAAATATTTGTTGACATATTGAAGTTTTCTGTTATGTGGTGTTTATTTTAAATAAAGGTGTCAGCATTTTGTAATGCGATATTTAACAATACAAACTGCATGTTTTTACATAACATTTACATTTATGGGATTTGGCTCTTATCCAGAGCAACATACAAAAGTGATTTGAAGTCTCACATCACGACTGGTCTGGTAGGTTGCAGACCTATGCAGACACCATCAGTCTAAAACTTTGTTTGGATAGCACATAGACAAACCATTTTTTTGTTCATCTCTAACATTATAAACTGCAGGCAGAGGCTGGTGGTGGAATAACTAACTGTTATTACTTCTGAATGTAAGAGGAAAAACTTTAAATCATGATGTTATTGGTTATCATGATGTAAATAGTTGGCTTTGGGGTGGTAGCAGTAATGCTGCTCCTGCTTTATAACCTCAATGTGGATTAGATTTCTAAAGCAGCACACCTTAAGTCTTATAAAGACTAAAACAGCACACTATACTCTGCCCCCTAAAAGCAAACTGACCAGGATAAAAGTACATGCAACAGTACTTAGGCTACTGGAAGGCATTAACACTCGTAATTACTGTGTGCCTATCTGGTTTTATTTTATCACTGGATCAAAACTGTCATATTTTCTACCACAACTCACACAGGGACTTGAATAACAGACACTACACATAAATGTTGATCATAAAAAGGCATTAACATTTAACTGTTCACCCTTTAATCTGCTTTTTGGTGCAATAGAGGTAAAGCTATTAGCTAGAAGTGCTTTTATCTTATTAATTTAAAAAAAGTTAAATTGTGCTTGTCATGGGGGTGACTGTTTATAACTGGCATGCAATAGCTAACATAAAACACACCAAAAAAATAAAATTGGCAAAATGCTGTTGTATAAAAGGGAATAAAACACTTACTTACTTACTTACTGGTTAAGTAATTGGAAAATCAATTTTTGCGGTAGTTACGGCCTCACACTATCCCTGACTATTTTCCTATAACAGCATGCCCTGTTACATGATTCTATATAACAATTTTTTTTCCGTGATGAAATCAGTTGCCATGTTAATGCATAAATTAATATTAAAATATAAAATATACACATACAAAATATAACCTGGTAACTCAGTCTACATTTCAATTTTCTATGAGAATGTGAAACCTCAGCTACATTATAGCACAGCAATTTTGTATTTTCTTTTGATAAATACGAAAATATATAAACAGTTCCTGGTGGTGCCCTTAGATGTTTGGACCCCACTGTGTAAGTTGAAAGTACGTCCTCTTGAGAGGAGAATGACAGTGACTGAACTTGGTAGCAGCCCAAGTGTTAAGCCTCAGGGAGCTATGGAGAAGTGCATGAATGCCAGGAGTCTGGGCTGAGTACACAGATGGAAATTAATATGTTGATGTAGGTGGCATGTTTGTTAACAGTAGGACTCCGTCAACTCGTGTAAGAGGCGGCCTACAGCCTGAAAAAGGGCTGATTAATGTCACACGGTTGCAGACGCACCGATAACATTACATCTGTTTAATACCAAACATCTATTAAAATCCAATATTCCTTTGTGATTTCACCATCTGGTTTTCACTTAAGCATTCACAATAAGTGACTCATAACCACTGGCATTTCTATTGTGTTATTTATGAAGTGAATTACTTCAAGTTAAGATAGTGTAATGGCTTACTCTGGGTGTAGTCTTGAAACGACACACAACAAAGAGAATAACCTTCTTGACAGCAAAGATATAAAACAGGTCATCATACACTATGTAGCCAAAAGTATGTGGACACCCCTCCAAATTATTGAGTTCAAGCGTTTCAGCTTCTCCCATTGCTAACAGCTGCATAAAATGAAGCATTAGCCATACAATCTTATTCTCATAGACAAACACTGGACAGTAGAAAGAGTGTAAAGGCTGCATATCTGTTGCATCACTCACTACAGATTTCCAAACTGCCTCTTGATGCAGCATCAGCACATAAAGCATGTATGAGGAGTTTCATGAAATGGGTTTTCATGGCTGGACATCTGCACACAAGCCTGAAATCACCATGCACAAGGCCAAGGGGTGTAAGAGATCAGCACTGGACCCTAAAACATGACAGACTTCACATCACACTTCACTATCTGGCAGTCTGATGGATGAATCTGGAGTTGGTCAGATGATCGCACAATACCAATAGTGAGTCTAGAGCTTCATTGCGTTTAGGATTTGAGCCCCTTAGTTCCACTGAAGGATAATGTTAATGCCACAGCATACAAAGACATTGTAGACGATTGTATACTTCCAAAATTGTGTCAACAGTTTCCTGTTCCAGCATGACTGCAGCCCTGTACACAAAGTATCGCTCCATGTAAACATGGTCTGATGAGTTTGTTGTGGAGGAACTCCAGTGCACAGAGCTTCATCAGATTTCATCACCTAACATTAGTGCCTTGCCTCACTAATGCTTTTTTAAATGAATGGGAAAAATTCCCAAAGACACCCTCTACTGGAACCTAACCTACTGCAAAGACATCACAGAGAAGTGGAGGCGATTACAGCAGAAATGAGAGAGCAATTCCATATTCATGCCCATGGGTTTGGAATGGGATGTTCAACATGCTCATACAGTTGTGATGGTCAGGAGGTATAAGGTATATGCCATTTGGTATCTAGTGTACAGTGAATACTCAAAGTGTTTGTGAATAAGAACATGAAGATTCGTCTGCAATTTTTTTTCTTTGGGATTGTTTTGATTTTTTTTCACATTTTAGTCATTTTATGTCATGATGTTTATTGATTGAAAAATGTAGTACATGTGACAATGTGACTGTTTATGTTCCAAAGAAACCAACACGTCTATGCCTTCATGGGCTTGGGGAACAGACCAACACCTGATGACACAAATCATGGTGTGATTCACATCTTACAGGTTCGTGAAGCGTGGGTTACATGTCTGCTGTACACTATTTCATCATTTCAAATAGAGTGTAAGGCAAATGCACATTCAGTCCAAATAAGCACTCACAAAAAGACTTATTCAGGAAATAGAAGGTTACATATATAACATTAATGAGATCTGCGATTGCTCTTCTGTTTTCCCATCCTTTGGCTTGTCCCATGGTTTCTTCCAGTTTCATTCTACTTTTTACTTAAAATGTGAATGTTTTTACCTTATTTGAAGTGTAAGACTGGAGGTCTCACAACATCTGAAAGGTTTTCTATAAATGACTATACATAAAAGGCAGAGTTGAATGTTTTCTTCTTAGAAGAGTCCTTCACATTAATTTGACCATATGGACACTGTATAAAAAAATACACATTAGGTTGATAATTGATTTTATGCCTATAATAAAGCAGATTTTAATAATATGCTAGGTGCTAGAAGAATGTAATCAAATATACAGTGTATATACCAGAATGTGTGTGTGTGTGTGTGTGTCCTAATTCAGACAGCTCCTAAATCCTGTATATGCTGTAGGCTGACTTACTGAAACAGGACTTACATGTCTACATGCACTTCCACAGCATCTCCCTCTTTTCTTATGGGCAACCTCCGTGAACACCGTGTAGCCGGATACTGGGTCTGTGTACGTTGTTTTCCCAGCCTGAAAATGAATAAAACATATACGACATCCTCCATGGACAATGGCTGTGGATGTGCATAGAGAATGTGGAACACCATCACACTGTATTGTTTTTTATGGGGTTTCATCATCTTGTGAGAAATGCACATGTTGTTGTTATTTGCTTTGCACTTGGTGTATTGGAGAAATGAATAGAGTGATTTGGGAAAATTTCTTAAGTAAACCAATTTTTTAGACACAAAACAGTAAAAAAAGAGCAGAAGTTTATTGGTTAAATGTACTGACACCTTCTGCATGTTGTTTAGGTATTACATCATGCAAAAAGACAGACACACAGATGTTTGTTTTACCTTCCATTTTTTTTAACCCCACAAAATGTTTACACAGATAGCAATAAAAATAAAATTCAAGTTTGTGGTAAAAAAGCTTATAAAAATTTGGCTAACACTCTGATTACTTTGACTCAAAAAACAAAGAGAAAGGAAATTCAGTGCCGCAGTGCTCGCTGAACTGAACTGCTCTCATGCATGCACAGTTTCTCTGCACCGCTACACACTCCTGAATGCCTTTGTGTGTACGCAATTCACAGCTTCTTTAATGACCACACTTGCTGATACTGTGCTGTGCATTCAGGATCAGGTCAGTTGCTCCTACGCTCTCTATTAAAGATACAGTTTAAATGCCACAGCCTGACCTTGAGAACTGACATGCACAGTTGTCTTTCTTTTTACATCTAAAATTGTTTTTATATTCACTTAACCTAGGCTACTTAAGATCGCAGGATGCTTTTCGTATATAAGCAAGACACAATGTCATTTCCCACTTGATGAACAATCTCATGTATGCTAGATACAAAAAATGTGGTATTAATATAGGGTATAGCATGGCACAACATGCTGAACATGTAGAAATATTAGGGCATTGTGATGATCTGCATAAAATCAATCAATAAAGAAATGTTTCAGATAAATGAGTTTTTACCATTGATGTGGATGATACTGTGGTATCCCTAGATGCAGTGATGAGTTTAGGGAATATTGATTCACATTACTAATTTTTCTGGATGCCTCACACATACATGAGAGTAAATGACCTCCTCTTTGGGTTCAGTTCATATAATATACAAATGTAAATGTTATGCATTTCAGAAAGCCCATGAACACTTTAACAATTGCTGGGTGCCGGGCACTCACAAATTAACCCACAAGAACTATACACTCATAAATGCAAAGGAAACAAAAAAGGCTGTTGACACTTTTAGTCTAGACTGTTAAGGGTTGTTCAATCTTATCTGCAAAGGGCCGGTGTGCAGGTTTCATTCCAGACTCAGTTGGAATGAAACACCCCTGCTTTAGAGGAACCCTAAAGGGTTCTATGTGATCATTAAACAGTGGGTTTCCCTATCAAGAAGGTTTGCAAGTAGAAGCATTTTGGAGGATAAGAACCTTAATTATCTAAAAAACCCTAAAAACATTTTGAAGCTATTACCTCACATTCACTGAAGCATTTTGATGGGTAGGTCAAGTATAGCTAACAATCTGGTCATGCAAATTTGTTAGTTGTAGCAGTTTAATAGCTTGAAAACTTTTACTTGAAAACATTTACTTCTAAACTGTTCATTGCATGTCGATGCAGTCTGACATTCAAACTCACGCACGACGCAGGGTCGCATTTACAATGACTTTTTGATTTTGATTTCCATCAAAATTGAAATTCTCATTTCAGTGAGAATTAAGTGATGCGCACCAATGCATATCTACATGTAAAAATGACACTGTCTCCTCCACTGAGTTGAACTTTTGTTGGGACGTACACTGGTGTCTATGTGCATCAGCCAGTAGGTCTTGATGAGGCTTTAACTTTTTAAGGAAAACGCTGCAATGAGAGTTGATTGCTTGCAATCAGAGCTATACAATTCAGCACTAAAATCAGTGTGTGCACAAATTACAGCACTATATACACTATATGGTGAAAAGTTTGTTGACACTTGACCATCACATCTGAGTGTTCTTCTTGAATATCCCATTCCAGAGTCCACATTCACTGTTATAATAAGCTCCACTCTTCTGTGAAGGTTTTAAACTAGATGTTGGAGCGTGGCTGTGGGAATTTTTGTTCATTCAGCTACAAGAGCATTAGTGAGAGCAGGCACTGATGTTGTAAGAGTGAGGAGGTCTGGGGATTAGTCAGTGTTCCCCTTCATCGCAAAGGTGTTCAGAGGGGTTAAGTCAGGGCTCTGTGCAGGACACTCGAGTTCTTCCACTCCAACCTTAACACACCATGTCTTCATGGAGCTCTGTGCTTTGTGCTCAGGGGCATTGTCATGCTGGAACAGGGTTTGAGCCTCTTAGTTCCAGTGAAGAAAAACTGTAATGCTACAACACACAGACTTTCTATGCAATTGTGTCCCTCTCAATTTGTGGCAACAGTTTGGGGAAGAACCACATGAGTGTGCATATTGTGATGGATGGTAAAAATTCTTTTTGAACACAGCTTTAAAGCAAGTCAGTTAATTAGATCAAGGTGTCTAAGGGAGCTACAGCCTCATGATGGCTCCTGTTCAGTGGACTAGCCATATGAGTATACAATGTTAACTGTGGTTAATAACTGGTTCAGATACCATACTTTGGTCCATGTCATCTTGGTATGAACAGTCTTTTTCACAAGATGGCGCACAAGATACTGCCCCAAAATCCTATACTGTCCTGAGAACTGTTCTGTTGGCTCAAGAATACATCACTGATAAAGAGATTCTTTTAAAACAGAATATTATTTTCATTAACTGCAGGCAAAAAGATTGCGGATTTGTTGCCATCATTTGCTACCACATGAACTGAAGACGTCATTGAAACGACAAAAAAAATGCAGCTCAGAAGTTTTTAATCCTCATTTCTGACGGAGTTTATAAAAGCATGCACGCTACCTTCAGCTGTGACAGGTTCCAAGGCCAGGAGTGCCTGAGGCATTTCTGTGACACACCATTTCACATGCCATGTCTGTGCTCCATAGTGAAGCTGGCACTTGGTAACAGCTCTTCTGTAACTCCTTTTCTGCCATAAAGTTTGAATGCAGCATCAAAAATATACCTCATGACGGCCACAAGGACTCTCTAGGTCCAAAACAGCGTACTATTAAATAGTGTGTTAAAATAGTAGAGCATGAAACGGCATTTCAAATTACTAAAAACATGGCTACTTGATTGCGTATCTTTTAACAGCCATAACATACATTTGCATGTAGTAACGCTCACAAAACTCCATTAAATGTAAAGCAGACAGACAGGGAGCATGAAATGTACAGGAAATGATCAGGCATGATTCACAGACATTTCTTCATTTATACGGCACCATTTCTTTTATTATAATTAAATTAATAAAAGAAACTTTTTTGAATTCTATATGTCAATCTGGATACAGTGCCTCCATTAATATTGGCACCCTTGGTAAATATGAGCAAAGAAGGTTGTGAAATATTCTCCTAATTGTTTTTAACAATTTGATCTTTTATTTAAATTCACAAAATTACTCCTCTCATGGATACCAAACAAAAACAACACACATTAAAAACATATCTTTGTTAAATATATGTGTGGCACAATTATTGCCACCCTTTTAGCCAATACTTTGGGCTACCTCCTTTTGCAAAGATAACAGCTCAGAGTCTTCTCCTAACATCTTTAACAAAGGGTTAAACATTAAAGACAATTTCTCACAGCCTTATTTGCTCATATTTACCAACGGTGCCTATATTAGTGGAGGGTACTGTAAGGATGTCTGCCTAAAAATAATTATTAGTTAATAATAAGTAACAATAAATGAATTACTACTATTTTAATAATTAATTAATAATCATTTTCAATAAATTAGCAATCTAAACTTCACAATATATTCCAGACATAAAGTGTAGTAATCAGTTCCATCAAGGTTTACATTAATGGCATTACTCATAAATTTACAACATAAGAATGTTTTTCCAAATGATAGGATATTCAAGATATTCTTGCATAAATGCTAATATGAATGTGATTATTAGCATTATACTACATTATACAATGTATACATTAAATAAGAATATATTATATAATGTTAGTGGAGTTGAATGGAAGCAGATAAATGAGTTTTCACAGGCTTAAGTTTAAGACTGGAATATGAGCATGTTGTTTTGTTTATTTAAGATCTTTTCTGTGCCCTGTAAGCTTGTTGGCTTTATTCTGTGTCAATACTAACACCCGTTCACATGAAACAGAACACCATCTAAAATATATAAAAACAAACATTTAATGATTAGCAACTGCTTTTAACCTGTTCTTGATTATGGTGCAATACACCGTGACTGGGAAGCCAGTCCGTCACTGGGGGTCATTCACACACATATTCACACACTTGTTCACACCTAAGGCAACCTATGTTTTGGGAGGTAGGAGATAACCAGAAAGCCCAAAGAAAACAGACATGGGGAGACCATGCATAGAACCACATAGTACTATGAGCTGAGAACCAAGAGCTGTGATATGGTAATGACAAACAAACAAAATCCCCTTCTTTAATGCTAGAATCACATCACAGATCCCTGAAGATGATCAGCAGTAGTTCCAGAGATGAGCTTGAAATGCAATTTTTGGACCACAAAACAGGTGCTGTGCTGTGAAGAATCCAGTGCCATTGAAGCAGGGATTGTGAAGGCTAGGTCTGTCATTCACAAAACAGTTTAATATTATTTTTTCAGTAGAAAACTGAATGGCTGTTGAAAACAATGCAAAACCAGAACACTGGAAAACAAAACCTCAAATATAATTTTATTGCATGGAGATTGTATGATTTTGATCTTAGTCAGATTTCAACATGCACAAAAACACTGAAGCCTTTCTACAACTACACTACATGGGCAAAAGTATGTGGATACCTGTCCATCACACCTATATGTGGATTTCCCCCAAACTTTTGCCATGAATGTGGAAGCACACAATTATGTAGAATGTGTTTGCAGGCTGTAGTTTTACAGTTTTCCTTCACTGGAACAAAGAGGCTCAAATACTGTTCCAGCATGATGATGCCCTTGTGTACAAAGCACAGAGCTTCATGCCAAACTGGTGTGTTAAGGTTGGAGTGGAAGAACTCGAGTGCACAGAGCCCTGACTCTAACTCAACCCCCACAGTGTCTGATCTTACTAATGCTCTTGTAGCTGAATAAACACAAATCCCCACAACCATGCTCCAACATCTAGTGGAGAGCCTTTCCAGAAGAGTGGAGCTTATTATAACAGTGAATGTGGAATCTGGAATAGGATGTTCAACAAGGCCATTTTGTGTAAATTGCTCTCTCAAAAAAGAACTTCTACTCAATGAGTAGCAGACGTTATCATGAGTAAAATAAGTTATGAAAACACCACATTTACACCAATCAGCCATAACATTATGACCATATTATTATGAGCCTAATATTGTGTTGGCCCCCCTTTTGCTGCCAAAACAGCCCTGACCCGTCAAGGCATGGTCTCCACTAGATCCCTGAAGGTGTGCTGTGGTATCTGGCACCAAGATGTTAGCATCATATTAACCTTTGTTAACCTTCAAGTCCTGTAAGTTGTGAGGTGGGGCCTCCATGGGTCAGACCTATTTGTTCAGCACATCCCACAAATGCTCAATTGGATTGAGATCTGGGGAATTTGGAGGCCAAGTCAACACCTAAAACTATTTGTTGTGCTCATCAAACCATTCCTGAATCATCTTTGCTTTGTGGCATGGTGCATTATCCTGCTGAAAGACGCCAAAGCCATCAGGGAATACCCTTTCCATGAAAAGGTGTACATGGTCTGCAAAATTGCTTAGGTAGGTGGTACGTGTCAAAGTAACATCCACATGGATGGCAGGACCAAAGGATTCCCAGCAGACCATTGCCCAAAGCATGACACTGCCTCCACTGGCTTGCCTTCTTCCCATAGTGCATCCTGGTGCCATGTGTTCCCCAGGTAAGCGATGCACACACACCCAGCCATCCACATGATTTAAAAGAAAATGTCATTCATCAGACCAGGCCACCTTCTTCCATTGCTCCGCGTTCCAGTTTTAATGCTAACGTGCCCATTGTTAGTGCTTTCAGCGGTGCACCGAGGTCAGCATGGGCACCCTGACCAGTCTGCGGCTATGCAGCTCCATACACAGGAAACTGTGATGCACCGTGTATTCTGACACCTTTCTATCAGAACCAGCATTAACTTCTTCAGCAATTTGAGCAACAGTAGCTCGTCTGTTGGAACAGCCCACACAGGGCAGCCTTCACTCCCCACGTGCAACAATGAGCCTTGGCCACTCTTGACCCTGTCGCCGGTTCACCTTGGACCACTTTTGATAGATACTGACCACTGCAGACCGGGAACACCCCACAGGAGCTGCAGTTTTGGAGATGCTCTGATCCAGTGGTCTAGCCATCACAATTTGGCTCTTCGTCAAAGTCGCTCAAATCCTTGTTCATTTTTCCTGCTTCTAACACATCAACGTTGAGGACAAAATGTTCACTTGCTGGCTAATATACCCCACCCACTAACAGGTGATGAGGAGATAATCAGTTTTGTTCACTTCACCTGTCACTGCTCATAATATTATGCCTGATCAGTGTATAAATATAGCATATAAAACAACACAGATATTAAAATATAATAGTTTTAATTTAATAATATAGTTTTAATTTGCCCTAATACACATTTTGTCCTCAACATATCTTCAGTTATACTGTATACACTCACACTGGAAATAAATGATTTTTTTTCCATTGTGCTGCTCCACATGATTGGCCGACTCCAAAACTGTAAGAATGTACAGGTGTTCCTAATAAAGGGGACGCTAAGTGTGCGTATTGTGGATATATTTGTCAAACTTACCACTCACACATGTTGATAACAGAATGTGCCCAAATGTACATTTAACCCATAATGACACTCCCGATAGTTTCTAGGTCCCTATTTAAGGCAGTAATTCAGGTCATAGCCCCGGGGCTGGGTGAGGATTTAAAGCAGCCTCTTTCCGCTCACCTTGCACGCGTCCTGGTGAAGGCTATGAATTAGCTTGTCCTGCTCAGAAAGAGTGTCTTTCCCCGGCAGCTCAGACTCTGTGCTTCCCACACTGCTCTGTTTCACACTGGGCTCGTTTTTTACTCGTGCTTCACTCGTGTACTGTGAGATCATTGTGACTTCCTCAAAGGTTGACGATTCGCGACAAATGCTAGCTGACATGATGACCGGATATTCTCCGAGTTTTAGAGGATTATACAGAGCTCGCGCTGCCCTGTAAAGTCCGTTTAAAAGAAACATTCCGTCCCATACAGGCTACTCGAATAGTTCTGTAAACATCGCATACCGGAAGTGCATCTGAACCAATAGGAAGCGTCGAGGCGCACGGCTGTGAAGAAGTGCACGGAGTTTTATTACACTGTCACATGTTATCCTTCTGCCATTATTACTATGTAGTTCATAATGCATTACAAAGAACCACATCCGTTGATTAACGACTCAATGCAGAAAACTAGATCATGATCTTTATCTCTCTATAAAGCACTGATTAGTACAACAGTACCTGAATTTTTTTTTTTATTACTCAGTCAGAAGGTGCTGGCTATTTGTTGGTATCTCAAACAGGGATTGTCCATCGTTAAAAGTGGTGTACAAATAAAATTAAATTTAAAATGAAATGAATTAATGCTGGTTTCAGCTGCTCAGGCATTTCCCAGCTGCTTGAAGCATCATTTCATGGTTCCTCATATTTTCTTACATAGGGAACTCTTCACTTCCCTGATTATTTCAGTGCTTGCCTATTACTGTCACTGACTTTTCCCTTACTGATTTGATTTTTTGTCACTTTAACACGTTATGACCAAAAGTTTGTGGACCTAAACCATGGGCACTAATGTTGACTTCTTCCCCCTTTGCTGTTACAATAAGCTAAACTTTGCTGGGAAGGTTTTTGAGTAGATGTTGGAGTGAGGCTCTGGGGATTTGTGTTCATTCAGCTGTGAAAATGTTAGTGAGATCAGATGCTGATGTTGGTTGAAGAGGACTGGGGATAAGTTGGTGTTCCAGTTCATCCCAAAGGTGTCGAGTGGGGTTGAGTCAGATTCGGGGCTCTGTGCAGGACACTCGAGTTCTTCCACCCTGACCTTGACAAGCCAACTATTCATGGAGCTCTGTGCTTTGTGCACAGGGACATTGTCAAGCTGTGAAAGGAAAATATAATTTTAATAAAAAACATTCTATACAATTGTGGCAACAGTTTGGGAAAGCAGCACATATAGCTGTGATAGGTTTTGGGCTGAAAATCTTGATACTAATAATCTTCACAAGAGCCCTTGGACCATGAGTAGCAAAACAGCCCAATAGCATCACTGATCCACCTATGTATATTGTACAGGGTATCAGGTGCTTTCCTGCTGTACACAGTTCCTTATTTTCACTAAAACATGCTGATTTATAAAGCAACAACAACAACAACAACAACAACAAAACCTTCCCTTATCTGACCACAACACCCTCACTCCTCTCATGACAATGTCCATTGTATATCTACATAATCTGATGAAATCTGATGAAATGGCTTTTAAGTAACCATCTCTCTAAAAATGTTGTAGGTCTGAAAGGTATTTCAGCATTGTACAAAGAATGTCCTAACCTCTTCATTCATTTAAACATTTCCCCTGATGATCAAAACCAAAACCATTGGGTGTGTGTGTGAAGAGGCCCCATTTCCTCCTGAAAACCGCAAGAACTTCCCGATATTTGCATGATCTTTTGCATGATCTTCATACAGGCTATGCTTGAAAACACATGCTACAGTACTAAACAGCATCTCAGGTGTCTCCTGTTGAGGATGCCTTGGCATGTCACCTGGCTTGTCTGGACATGCTAGTGCTTCACAGAGAAAGACCTAGAAATTCTTTCTTTCTTTCTTTCTTTCTTTCTTTCTTTCTTGTGGATTTATTTTCCTTTTGTTAAATGTCTTCCTGTAAAGGAGTGTCATTAGTCGTTATTATCCAGAATAGAATGAGAGAAGGAACTGGACAACTACAAGCTTTGAGGTATCCGTCAAACACGACGTGACGTCGCGCAGCGTCGGCTGCGCTTCCTGGTGCTCAGCAGAGGAGAAGTGAAACACTGCGAGCTGAACTTCTCAAGAATACAGAGAGGAGGGGAAACATGCTCTAAAATGTGTCTCAGGTAACCAGAAAGAGAAAGGTGCCCCTGTTGCTTGGACGGTAATTAAAGCGGCGAGTCGCGTCGCGATGCTGTAGCCATGGACAGCAGAATCCGGTAAGAAACAGCTGTTTACTTCCTAATGACAGTTACTGTGTTTTTTTTCCGTAACAGCTGAAGAGACCTGGCTGACCACAGCGGGGAGGTTCAATAAACCCAATTTATTAAAATGTAACTCGACATAACTGTTGTATAATAATAAATTAAAACCAATTGGCTGTCTAGATACTGGACGGGCTAGTTCAGTTAGCACGCAGGCTAGTAGGAGTGCTGTGGCTAGTGTAAGCTACTAGCTTTAGCTAACCTGCAGGGTCAGAGGTGGAAATTTACCTTTTACTATACACACTAAGCCTTTAAAATGTGTGTTAAAATGTGTCACCTGTTTCATTATTGCTTGTGTTATTTGTCCTCAGTAGGCCACCGATAAAGATCAAGTTTGCAGTCAAGAAACCACAAGTTAATAATAATAATAATATAAGACATTGTGTGCTTTTCATTACTGCTTAACAGATAACACGTCTGTACTGTGAAGATGTATGTAGAATAGATTAATATGTATTGCTTATTTAAACACAGGAAATGCTCTCAGTGAGTCATGGATCTACTTTGTAGGTTGTTGTTTGTCAGCCCTTCTCTTTCTGTCCATCTGTGTAAGAGATCTTTTATTTTTGTACACTATAGATTGCACTTGGCCATCACTCCAATATGTGCTTTTTCATCACCTCCCAAAGTTGGCTGATGCATTGCTGTTATAATAACCTTAACTCAGCAGCAAAGGTTTTCCACTCGATGTTGGAGCGTGGCTGTGTGGATTTGTGGTCATTCAGCTACAAGAGCATTAGTGAGATCAGACACTGATGATGTAAGAGTGTGGGGGACTGGGGTTCAGTCGGTGTTCCAGTTCATCCCTAAGCTGTTCCTAAGAAACTGTAATGCTACAATATAAAGACACATACTATACATGTGTGCTTCTGACTTTGTGGCAACAGTTCAGGGAAGGCCTACAGATGAGTCTGATGGTCAGTTGTCCACATACTTTTGGCCATATAATCTCTCAACACTCTCAAGAATAAAGAAAAGAATATTATTAGGTATTAAACATTTATTTTCCCTGCTTTTTCTAATTAAATAAGCCCTAACCTCAACCCCACTGAGCTCCTTTGGGAACACAGGTTGAACCCCACATCCACGCTCCAACATCTAGTGGAAACCATTGCAGAAGAGTGGAGCTTATTATAGCAACAAAAGAGGAACAAGTCAATATTAGTGTCCATGGTTTTGGAATGGGATGTTTAATACTTTGTCATATCATGTATATTTATGAAGTGCACACAAGTAAAAGTTAAATATTCCTGGTAAATGTAAGCCTGAGAGTGTACATGTGATTTGATTTGTCACAGTGAGAATCCAGAAAGGACGTTTGATTTGGTGCTGCAGGTTGCATGTCCATCCTCTGAAAATGAAGGTGAGTAATGAGTTCACTTGCACACTAACAGATATGTCTATATGTTAGCTAGCTAGCAGTTACTTACAGTACACTGTCCTCTGTTTTTATGTTCATTGTGCTACATGTATTTTTCTACTGACCAGATCTGTTGCTGTGTTTGTTGTGCTGTTGTGTAATGCTGATTCATTTGACAGATATTTTTATCCAAAGCGACCTACATGGGAGACAGGATATAACCCGATAGTGTAGCTGAGCTGTAGATGGTCCAACAGTGGATCTGTGAACTTGAAACCTTCCAGGCACTAGTGCAGAACCGCTACTGAGCTTCCACTGTCCATGTCATGCTGTTTACATGTTCTGTACTTGTGTAGTTGTGCTATGACCCTGTAGGAGCAACTCTGCCCTAATCCAATCCTCCACTGGTCACTGTGGGAGTTTTAGATGAACAGCACCTCTTTCTGCTATTAGGAATATTTGAATGCTACAGGATCATAGGAAAGTTAATACAGTTACCTGCTACAGGAATTTTGTGAATTTTTCTTGGAAAACATTATCTAATAATCACAAAATTGTGTCTAATATTAGTGTCTATAATTAGATAAGCATTAGTGCTTATCTGTCTGTGCAGTACCTCATCTAATGCATATCTCTGATGTGGGAAGTTTGAACATTATTCTGTCATCTCAACCACCATGTGCTACCAAGTGAGGAAATAGCATATCTGCCTTCATGTTCATTTTTGTTAGTCATAATGCAGTCAGCTGATTGTGATGAGTAATGTTTATTTTCTTTTTCAAAACAGTTAACTGCATCCTCAGTGTTATACATTTAACTATGTCTGTATGCCTGTTTGACCTAAGACAAATGCTTGTAGATGCAGTAAAGTTTATAGTAAGTAGCTACATGGTTTACTGTTGATGAGTGTCCATGATGAGTTGATGTCACTTGCTGAACTCAGGGTTGAAGACACTGTCCCAGTTTCCCAAGTAGGAATTCCGAGATTAGGAGGGGCTTTCTTTGATTTCTTTACACTTTGGTTTCTTTGGTTTTAAATGCTTTTTTTATAGGACAATGTAAGGATGTGTTAGGAAGGTTTATGTCAAACATTTGATTTTCGAGAACATGTACTGTCATGACATCACTTGCAAACAATGAGAGGTAGGTTGTTTGTTTATTAAGGGTACTGCCTTAATTCATTATTTAGAGATATAGGTGATAAAGGTATTTAATTTTTATTTATCTGTGGTATGGAAAATAAAATGACATATCTATCTATCTAAATATGTACCTAACATTATATTAACTTTGCTTGGAAAAAGGCCCAATTAAAAACAGAAAGTCGGCTTATGTGGCAATAATTGTTTTGCTTAGTGTAATTGACCTCTTGATTCATGTTTAATAGCTAAAACAATCATTTCATAGATGAAGAGTGAGATTATATGATAGTTTATAGCCCAGCCTTTAAGTTATGCAACACTGCTGCTCAGTTTATTGCATCTGATGATTTATGGCCATTAGGTTTCACTTATGCAGTGTGACCGCATAACACTGTAAAATGATCTGGCTGTGCTGGGCCCTTGCTGGTTTCCACCATGTGTTTTTAACAGACTGAGATGGGGTTGACTTAAAAAGTTGGTGTCTCTGAAAAGTGGTTGAAGTTAACAGAAACCCAATGGACTGTCATGAACCGAACTTTCTCAGAGAGTACATTAGCCTTTTTTCCTCAATTTCCCACCTCACACATTTTGCATACAGTCTTATTGGACATGAGAGCAGGGTGAGCAAAAAGTGTCTATTTCAAAACAATGCTGCCATACTTCACTTCTATATATTGATAGCAAACATGTGCACACAGGCTGTGCTGATATAGGAAATGAATCTGTGGTGTGATACAGCTCGATATGAAGCGTTACCACCCTGAAGCAAACTGATATTTTCTATTACAGCATGGCATAAAAGAATTTGCCATCTTTTGCAATTTTCAATTTACAAATGAACGATACAGTGTGCTTTTAATCTGTTTATTGCTACCTATAGTGTTATGGAACGTTATGACATAAAAAGTACAAAACTGAAAAAAGGAAACTTCTCTGTTCTGAAGACCTTGACGCTCAAGACCTCTAACATTATTTCATTTACTTCATCTATTAAATATTAGTCCTATTGGTTTATAAAAATGATTACCAATTATTACCCACCAAATCATTGAATTCAGGTGTTGTTTTTCAGGGGTTGGGCTTGACCCCTTAGTTCCAGTGAAAGGAACTCTTAGCATTCAGCTTCATACCAAGACTTTTTGGACAATTTCATGTTCCCAACTTTGTGGGAACAGTTTGGGGATGACCCCTTCCTGTTCCAACATGACTGCACACCAGTGCACAAAGCAAGGTCCATAAAGACATGGATGAGTGAGTTTGGTGCGGAGGAACTTGACTGGCCTGCACAGAGTTCTGACCTCAACCCCATAGAACACCTTTGGTAAAAATTAGAGCAGAGTCTGTGAGCCAGGCCTTCTTGTCCAACATCAGTGCCTGACCACACAAATGCACTAATAGAGAAATGGTCAAAAAATTCCCATTAACACACTCCTAAACCTTGTAGAAAGCCTACCCAGAAGAGTTGAAGATGTTATAGCTGCAAAGGACGGACCAACTCTGTATTAACTTCATGTCTATGTAAAGGCAGACGTCCCAGTTTTGGCATGGCCAAGTTCCTTTCACTGGAACTAAGGGTCCAAGTCCAACCCCTGAAAAACAACACCTGAATTCAATGATTTTAAGGGGTGTCCCAAATATAGTGTATGATGTTACAGCTGGATCTGTCAGAGCTGACGTTATTGAAAGTTCCTTCTGATTCATGACTTCAGCAGCTCTGTGATATAAAATGAAATGGAATGGAATGTTATGATAAGCAAGTTGGCTTGCTAAGTGCATGCATACAGATTCACAGAAATGAATAGGTACATGAATTCTGGGAGAGAGCGTGACTTCATGTTGCCCTAGTGTTCCTCATCTTTCTTTGGAGACACTTTTGACTATTAGATATAGTGTTCTGCATTGTATGTCATGTAAAAGGTGTTAATTGAGCTTTAACTAGCGTCTTTATTTTCCCTTGAATACTGCTGCATGGTGAAATGCTGGTCATGTCGTGCTAGAGAATTTTGTTCGATTTTGTCAGTATTTCCATTTCCACATATATGTGTGCCTGAATCTGAAATAAAATTGTCTGTCATCTGTGGACACTAATTAATCCATTGTGTTTTATCTGATGTGTGTAATATATCAGGCTTTGGGATTTTAAAACAAGTATTGTTACAGCTACTTAAAGTTAACAATATCTACCAAATAAAAAATTTGTTTTACAAAAGTCAGTAGGGAGAATTTTCATTTGCACATTCTTGTCCTCCAAGCAACTATAAATAAAGTACTAGTTGTACTTTCATGAAATGAGCTTACTCCAGGTCCTCAGTACACTGATTATTCCACCTAGATTGTTAATTAAGAGTACAAAACTTAACTTTATTTAACAATTGGCTTTAAAAACCGAGGCAGAATCTCTAGAATATTACTAGAACATATTATTTTCCCTTTATACCATGGCATTGGTTAAATACTTGATTGTGATTGTTCAGAAGGTGTGCATTATTTCTGAACAATAGATTAATATGAATGCATTCGTTCTAATATGTTATTGTTTCTATAGTAACAGCTCATTCACAGGAACTCAGATGCTCCAGATAATCTAAAACTAATAATAAACAATTACCCAGTAAAACATGCAAGTGATGATGTAGAGACTTTTACTGTTATGAGACGTTTATATAACATTTATGGAAGGAGTCTCATTGGTAAGAGCTTTGTAACAGTCACTGCAGTGGGCAAAGTCTCATCATAGGAAAAAGACATTTACGCTTTCTGGTTTCTCAATAAAAATACAAGTAGAGGCAGAGAAAGACTCGTTAAGGGGGGTATGGGGGGGTTAGGTGACTGTCTATCACAGCTAATTTGTCAATTGGATGCTTCATTCAATTAAATCTCACTAGAAACCTATAAAGTTTGTGACATTTCGTTAATAAATGAAGCATTGTCATCGTTGGCAAATTGCAGTGGTATAAGCAAAATACCACTGCAATTTACCAACGATTACAATGCTTCATTTAGACCATGACCATGATGTTATACAAAAAGTTAGACACTGTGTGCACGTCATGCTGAATCCCACCAGGCCAGCATGCATTACTTTCGGATACCCATGCAGCCTGGAGTGTGTTATTCCTTACTTATAAATCTCCTGGTCAGAAGTGTTGTGATGTTCTGACTCATTACTTATTTTTAGAAGGGTTTCTTCTTTATTTCAACCTGCTGATACTTAAACCACTGTTGTATCATGTCACTTCATACAAAGCTATTTCATGTACCCATTTATGCAGCACCCCTCATCCTTTATGGTGACTAAATGAAAACAAAATGATTACTACTTTTATTAAAGAAATCATTTTTTAAAGTGAACAAAAGAAAACTAGGAAGCAGACGTGAAATAATACATTTATTACAATTTATTAAATGTTTTATAAATTATTTATGTCATGCATGCTTTTACTTTTAAGAAGATAAGGCACAGGTGGCCTAATATAGCAACAGTCTCACAAAAAGAGGAATGAGTTGCATGTCCAGTCACTGACGTGAAACATTCAGGTCTCGCATATAGTTACAAACCACTTCCCTTATGATCTGCTGAGGTTAGTTTCGTTTCCTGACCCCAGCTCTCAGGACTGCAGCTATATCTCAACCAGTTTAGAACCAAAGAACAATTTAATCCTCAAGTTATCCTAAATTGCTTAAGGGAATTGTTCATTTTTATAAAACATTTGCATTTGCTTTATTCAGCATCTTATTACAGTGTTTGACTTTGAAAGGGAAAAAATATTTGATTGTATTTGAGCACTCTTCACTCTCGAATTCTGGCATTACCAGTGGCTATGTAGCTTTGAGGCTTTGTCCAGAACAGTGTGTCCGAGCATGTGTCATAGCTCAGTCATATCAATATCGGTGCCATTGAGAGGCTTGAAAATTAAATTGGTGAGGATGTGTTAGTTATGTATTAGGACTAAAACACAGTGGGGTGTGCCTTTATAGAAGAATAATAAAAAAAAGATTAAAGATGTGATATGACCCATCTCTATAGTACTTTCTTTCAAAAACAACATATCTTGAAGCTATTTATTCATCTTATGCCACAGCAAATTGTCAACAATTACAATTTCTAACTCTGTGAAACTGGTTAGTTCCTGTTCTCACTCATTATACCATCTCTCTCTCTCTCTCTCTCTCTCTCTTAAAGTTAATAAGACCAACAAAAATGCACATTGCCATGTTGTGTAGAAGTGCACTTACTTAACACTTATTTTGGATTCCTTATTGTTATGATGCCATGGGTGTTGAATAAACAGTCCATTTCTGTCTGTTAGCAGCATTAATTCTGTCGTTTGCACTGAATTGCTCAAATATCTAAGCGGTCTTCTGAGACCATGCTTTCATTAGGAGTAAACTGTGGGAAGTGAGTAATGCTGTGACACTTTATCAACTCAACACTGAATTGAAGTTGAGGCAGAGAAATATCTAGCCTTTTATTTCAGCAGAGCTGTAATGTTAGATAGTGAATACTTGGCCAGCTCTTGCGGAGCATGACTGGCATGCCTGCACTTGGCTTTATAGAGCCATGTTGATGTTTTTCCAAGCCCATGCCAAAGCTAGCAGAAGTTGCTGACTGTGCCAAGGCAGTAGGTGGAGACAGATGCTACCTGTCCTGTGTGCTCTTTTCATCCAAATTGCTCTCAGTAATAAAGCAATAATCATAATGCATCTGAAAAGTGATGCCACAGCTATACTTGCAGCAGTTAGATAATAAATCATTTTTGTTTCATCCTTAAAGGCTTCATGTTTTAGATTTGATATAGTTTTTATTATATCTTGGGCTCAGAATAAAAAGGGAACCATTTGTAAACTATTTATTAGATGTTTGTGTGTGTTAGTAAAAGTATTTTTAGATTAAAATGCTTGCATGTACTTTTGTTTTTCTTTCTCCATGAAGCTCGGCCCACAGGATATTTGGTGGCCTGTAGAGTGTTTATAAAATGACTGACGGGCAGATCCCAACACAAACCAGCACTCAGGACCAGAAGTTCATTTGGCCAAAGTGATAGCTTAATCTTTTTTTAAATGCAATTTCTTACAACTTTTTAAAGGTGCATTAAGACAGGTTAGTCTTTTTTTTGTAAGATTCTGTGTCTAATGCCCGGCGTGTGTGACATTTCAATGCCCATGTTCACAAATCTCTGCCCCAGGATGTAAAGCATCCTGGAGATTATATAGAAAATGACTTACATCGTGTTTTTTACCAAGTTATATGTACAAATAAAAAATTTAAAAAACTGACTGTTGCACCTCTTAAATGACTTATGCATAAAGAATCTCAGCCAGAAGTAAGAGAATTAGTGCTGCCTACATTCTCACCTGATCGCTCTGACCTACAGATGTGATCCAACAACTGTATTTCTCAGTCATAGATTTAATTGGTCCTTAGCTATAAAAGGCAAGGCCATTATTTGTGTCAGTGAATTGAACTGATCGGCTTGTGGGATATTTGCCAAACAGATTTATCTGTTCTCCTTATATTTGCTGACATCTTTTTTCCCCTTAGTTCTTTATCTGTAACATAAAGTACCGTGAAAGCCATTGAGACAGAGATCTTGCCACTTCAGCATAATAATGTGAATCAAGTTTGATCCCGCTTCCAAGTTGTTTACTGAGTTAATGATATAGAATTTGTGGGGAATTTATTTATAAGTGGTACCCTGCCTTTGTTTTCTGTGCAATGAAGAGTCACACAAATGCTCTGAAAGTTTTTGAAGAATGTATCAGATGTGTAGATTAGACACAAACGCTGGTACAAGAAAAACAAGTCATGTTTTTTTTTTAACTTCACTAGTGTTTCTGATATTTGGTTTTGTCATGATGCAAAATTCAGATCGTCAGACATCTTTTCATATGTTGCATTGTAGTTTATTTGCTTGGAATATGAAAATTTCCTGATCCCCTCTTGCTCACTCTTACTCTCTCTTTTTTCATGGAATTGCATCACCACAGCAGCTGTGTTCTGAAGACAGAAGCCTTGAATTTCTGCATTTGCAGTGTGCTTTGTTGGATTTGGTGTTATTTAGTCTTTACACTTCAAATGCACATATGCTAAATACACAAACGCTAAATATGACTCGGTTTAGCAAGGCAAAAAGACATATTAATCAGCTTCATAAAACATTTTCAGATAAAGGAAACATGAGTGAGCTCGTAACAGAAGACAATCTATGTTTCTCTACATGCTATTTTAGATGTATACTGAATGATTTCATGCATTTAATGTAAAGTTTGGATAATAAACCAAGCTAACTGCCATTAGCTCTTGTTTCCATGACAACAAAAAGCAAAGCTTGTGTGTAGAGAGTAGGTTTTTTGACATGCTTGATGAAATGAGACTAAATTGGACATAACAGATAAGACTGTTCTAGCAGGAGTATACATTTTATGTACACACACACACACACACACACACACACACATATATATATATATATATATATATATATATTATGTTTGTGTGTGTGTGTTCCTGTTTGTCATTAAACTATTGTAGTTTTTTTTTTCAGAATTGCAAACATTTTTACATCTTACTCCACTTATATAATATAAATAACATCTTGTTTTTTTGGTTGGGTTGACAGGTAAGTGTGTGTAGTGTTGGTGTAGTGCTTACACAGCCACTGTGGAGCAATACGTGTGACTCCTCTCGTGCACTTTGACCTTTCAGATTCTTTAAACAACTCCTACACTGATGTTGGAACGGTCTAGAAACTGTGGTTGAGCTCTGCTTATTTAAGTACTCCATGTCAGAATATAGTACACTCCAGCTCATCACCATGCGGTTTGGGGTGGGCAATATGACACTTCCTTTCTCTCTCACTCTATCTATCTGTCTGTCTGTCTGTCTATCTATCTATCTATCTATCTATCTATCTATCTATCTATCTATCTATCTATCTATCTACAGCTCTGGAAAAAAAATAAGAGAGCACTGCCCAATCTCCAGATTTGAACCCTATTGAAAACCTCTGGAATGTAATCAAGAGGAAGATGGATGGTCACAAACCATCAAGCAAAGCTGAGCTGTTTGCTTTTTTGCAAAAATACTGTTATAAAGTTCCCCAACAGCAGTGTGAAAAACTGGTGGAGAGCATGGAGCCAAAACGCACGCAAATCGTGGTTATTCCTCCAAATACTGATTTCTTAATGTTATTTAGCCAAAGCATTAACACAATTTGTTTACAAATTATTTGCATTTTGTTTTATTTGAGTTATTAAAGCTCTGCAAATACTGCATGATCTTGGGTTATTTTGATGTGTTGTCATTTCCTTTAAATATACACTCAAAATAACAATAATTATATTTTGAATTTAGGAATTTCAGCAGTTCACAAAAAATGAAACAAACCTGTTCATCTCACCAATACATGAACCTGGAAGAAAAAAACATTAAAAAGAAACTGATTATTTTGCAGTGTTTTTTTTTCCCCAGAGCTGTATGTATATATATATATATATATATATATATATATATATATATATATATATACACTATATTGCCAAAAGTATTCGCTCACCTGCCTTGACTCGCATATGAATCCCATTCCTAATCCATAGGGTTCAATATGACGTCTGTCCACCCTTTGCAGCTATAACAGCTTCAACTCTTCTGGGAAGGCTGTCCACAAGGTTTAGGAGTGTGTTTATGGGAATTTTTGACCATTCTTGCAGAAGCGCATTTGTGAGGTCACACGCTGATGTTGGACGAGAAGGCCTGGCTCTCAGTCTCCGCTCTAATTCATCCCAAAGGTGTTCTATCGGGTTGAGGTCAGGACTCTGTGCAGGCCAGTCAAGTTCCTCCACACCAGACTCTGTCATCCATGTCTTTAAGGACCTTGCTTTGTGCACTGGTGCACAGTCATGTTGGAAGAGGAAGGGGCCAGCTCCAAACTGTTCCCACAAAGTTGGGAGCATGGAATTGTCCAAAATGTCTTGGTATGCTGAAACATTCAGAGTTCCTTTCACTGGAACTAAGGGGCCAAGCCCAGCTCCTGAAAAACAACCCCACACCATAATCCCCCCTCCACCAAACTTTACACTTGGCACAATGCAGTCAGACAAGTACCGTTCTCCTGGCAACCGCCAAACCCAGACTCGTCCATCAGATTGCCAGATGGAGAAGCGCGATTCGTCACTCCAGAGAACGCGTCTCCACTGCTCTAGAGTCCAGTGGCGGCGTGCTTTACACCACTGCATCCGACGCTTTGCATTGCACTTGGTGATGTATGGCTTGGATTCAGCTGCTCGGCCATGGAAACCCATTCCATGAAGCTCTCTGCGCACTGTTCTTGAGCTAATCTGAAGGCCACATGAAGTTTGGAGGTCTGTAGCGATTGACTCTGCAGAAAGTTGGCGACCTCTTCGCACTATGTGCCTCAGCATCCGCTGACCCCGCTCCGTCAGTTTACGTGGCCTACCACTTCGTGGCTGAGTTGCTGTCGTTCCCAAACACTTCCACATTCTTATAATACAGCTGACAGTTGACTGTGGAATATTTAGGAGCGAGGAAATTTCATGACTGGATTTGTTGCACAGGTGGCATCCTATCACAGTTCCACGCTGGAATTCACTGAGCTCCTGAGAGCGACCCATTCTTTCACAAATGTTTGTAAAAACAGTCTGCATGCCTAGGTGCTTGATTTTATACACCTGTGGCCATGGAAGTGATTGGAACACCTGATTCTGATTATTTGGATGGGTGAGCGAATACTTTTGGCAATATAGTGTATATATATATATATATATATATATATATATATATATATATGAGAGAGAGAGAGAGAGAGAGAGAGAGAGAGAGCAATTTAAAAGTTGACTGTAACAATATTATTAATAAACAAATGAAATATTTGAAACACAATATTTAAAAAAAAAATGAAATATTTAAAATTGACACATAGAGATTGCAACATTTCCACATTATGTCAGCTGCTTCCAGTTTATAATTAGAATATGTTTTAAATGTAATAAAAGATATTGTGAAATTTAAGAAAAGTGTATTGTGGGATAATTTATCACAATATCAATATTGCATCATGGTCATTTTGCCCTGCTGTGGCATTTATCCCAGAATACTAGGACCTCAGTGTAGAATTAGAGGAAAAACATTGCTTCAGATTTAGCCTGTGTGTACTCAATAATTAAGCGTGCTCATTTGGATACTCTTATTGCATGACGTCTGCATAGTATTGCACCAGCCTGCTATCAGAAGGTGTTCTGCTGTGTGAACGCTCGCTCCTCATACACCTCAAGAGTGTGATATACCTAATTCCATCTAGACTGAGTATTTTAAAAAAAAAAAAAAAAACTTAGTTCCTTTGCCTCCAGATATCCTCATCTGATCTGCAGGCTTAATTTATCTAACAGCAGAAATATTTGTGGATATTAAAAATAAATATATAAATTAGAAAAAAAATTACACTGTATGTTGGCATTTTTTTTTGAAAACTCAAATCTAAGACTTGCTCACATATCTCAGAAAAAAACAACAAAAGAAAACAGTTTGTCAACATTTTATTGACTAGTGTTAGCTCCACCCTCCTTCCCCATGAAAAACCTTGCTTCAAACATTCGCAAAATGGATACATGAACTTTTTCTACCATAGTCCATATATTGGTCATGAATATAGGTCAGTGTGTATTTATTTGTGAGAGCTTCACTATGCTGTTTTTTGTTGAGCATCTTGTGATTTGATCACACTGCCTTTGTTGTCCCATTGTGTCTCCATTGCCTGATCGGCCCATTCTATCAGTGAGTGTCAGACAGAATTAGCATATACAGTACTGTCTTTGTTTAAGTATGCAGGCATGTCTCTGTCCTGTCTCTGTTTCATTTTTTTCATCTATAATCTATTCTTTCTCTTTAGGTCATTCATTTTCATATGCATGCTTTAACAACAACAAAAAGATGTATAATCCAAAGAAATACGAATGATGCTTATTGTTTATAATTGTATACTATTGGTGTTTTTCATAATTTATCATGTCTTAATTTCTACTAAGATAGTTTTTATTCTTCCTATTTTTTCATTTATATTTTTATTACCTATATCCCTATACTTTTCTTGTCCACACACTTTACTTTATACTCTTCTTCAGTTGTAGGACAGTCATAATAAGCATTTCACTGCATGTCGTACTGTGTATGATTTTGTATGTGACGAATAAAATTTGAATTTGAATTTGATTTATAAAATGTTTATTTGACTAATGAATGTGAGAGTGATCCAAAGTATCTATACTGATCCTCAATATAGTAGATACATAATCTGATGATATTTGCTGGGCTTTTGTAGTTTTAAACCTATAAGCAGAATGCAGGTTGCATGCCTTATGCACGGCCTGTGTGTGTGTGTGTGTGTGAGGGAGAGAGAGAAAGAGAGAGAGTCTGCTGGCCAATTGTTATTTGTTGTTTAATCGACTCTTTAGGTAGCCTGTTTTAGATGTGTGCGCGTGTACGTGTGACATGTGAGACAGATGGTGCGAGCATATGGTTTGCAACTTGTGATTACCTGCTGCAGCCCTTCTCCAGCTTTTCTGCTCACACACCCAAACGGGAGATGCGGCCACCCCCCTTTAAGAGGTAAAGACATTTTAATGTCCGTGAGATGTAGCCTACGGTGCGATAACGCAGACTGATGGCTGTTATGACACCGTGATAGGTGTACCTCTGCAAATGACTATAGAGTCAGGATTTAAAGAGTTATTTCAGTATTCTTTATTATTCTGTTATGGCATTGCGGTTTTAGCCCCTGAATTAAATAGTACACAGAAAAAAACACTTGCAGACTTGAGAAATATTCCTGGCTTTGGACATGTATTGTGACAGACTGCGCTAATATACAGTGATATGCTGGGACTGTCACATAGCCGACATCCATATGCTTCTCCACACAGTCGTGAAGCTGTGAAATTAGGGTGCACCCTGATCTAGCTTCATGAATTTAGACATAGAAATATATGTCTCAAATTTTCTTCCTCACTGTTTACTAAGAGGTTTAAGCATATGTAAATTATGCAAATGAAGCTGCCGACATGTGTTCCATATTGTGATGTAAATATGGTGAAATCCTCATTTGGTGGTGTTGAGAATAAAAATGTTTTTTTTGTACAGGAACAGGAAATTACATCCAGTCCAGTTCAGCACTTGTTTATGCAAACTTAAAATGAACACATTTTCTTTTTGCAGCTGTTCATATCTTTCATGTTAGTTCTGCAGGTTCTCCCCAATGCCAGTTGTAAGTAGTGCATGATCATAGGCTCCAAAAGCGGAAGACCACATTGTTTTCCTCTGACATTGTTTGTCAGCCAAAAATAATAAACAAAAAATACATAAGTGGGTGTTCTCTTGTTACATTTACATGCCAGGGTCAGAATTTGGCATCAGCACCATGAAATCATGGACCCAGTCCATGGCTGGTGGAGGTGGGGTAATGGTGTGGGGAATGTTTTCTTGGCACACTTTGGGGCCCGTTTATACCAATAGATCATGGCTTGAATGCCACAGCATATGTGAGTATTGTTGCTGATCATATGATTAACTTCTTGACTAAAATTTACTATTTCCCATAAAAATTTCTGTTTTTGAGAGAGACTTTTCAACTTGTCTAGACTTAACCCTGTTCTGAAAGTTAGGAAGTGTGTCACAACATCCATCCTCATCAAACTATTGCTCACTCCAAAACAAATCCCAAGGGTTTGGCATGTTTTCTGAAGGTCAAAATAGTTCAGTAGTGAATACTCACTATTCTTCAGTCTTTACTACTGATCAAATAACTAGTTAATTTTTCTTATAGAAGTGCAGATATTCATGGGTTTCTCCTACCACTATAAAAGGTTCACAGACCTCAAGTGACTATCGTGATAACTTTAAAAAGCATGTCATCACAGTATACTCTATCCATTCTCGAGGTCATTGCTTACTAAAGTAGCATGAAATGTAATGCAATTTGCGGCTTGCACTCAGGTTTGAGAAAAAAAAAAACTTGGAGTATTTTCTTTTTGTCTGAGCTTCAAAGATGTTCACTAATCTGCTTGGCTCTTTAATTGTGAGCTCAGTTGGAGGAGTTGCTTGTCGGTGGAATAAAGTTACTGGTCCAGAAGTAAAGTGATGACCACTGTTATTCCCGGCTCTTGGCTCAAAGATGCTGTCCTCCCTCCCCTTTCTGCACAGCTTTTAATTCTGTGGGGGGAGAAAAAAACACCCTGTGTTCTGACAATAGATTTTTTTAGGCCATATGTTTAGCTGACATCTTCATCAGGTTCACAGCAGGTTACCTTAGTTAACTCTCACACGACTGCTTGATGGGATTTTCTCCCAGTTTCTTGACTCGCTCACACAAAGTCTAGATGAGGCCCAAAAGAAAACCCAAGACCCTGCCAATGGGCCACTCACAATGGCATTATTGTGGGTGTTAAGTAGCTGCAGCTTCCTCTAACAGGCTGCCTCTTTGCACAGACCTGTTAGCAAAGGCAGACAATGCCTTTGTTCTGGGGCATCGAGTAGGATAATCCACACTACGACATACTGTGAAATAAATCTTTTATAGATAAGGGGACGGGATAAAGGAGAGGGGAAAAAAGAAAAATGAAGACTTTGCCAAGGAGGGTGAGAGTTCAGCAGTTTAACCTCTGGCCGAGAATGAGAGGAGAGGATGATGTATGTTGTCAGGATTTACACGGTTGTTTGTCCTAAGGCTCACCACAAGATATTAAAATTATATAGCAGGGTGCATGTTAACTTGCAAAATTTAACAACGACTCTTGAGATTTTGATGATGATGATATTAAAACTGTCATGCATAGTGGCTCCACTTATAGATTTCAACTTATGGAACTTTTTTTTTAGTAAAGTGTAAGATGCAATACACCTTAGTAGTGAAAACAGAAAGCATGTAGCTAGAGTGTGGAAAATTTTCAGTTGTGTTTAGGATTCACACTCTTGCATGTACCATGCTGTGCCTAGAAAGCAAACTGATATGACACTGTATTTTAACAGTAAAGAAAAGAAGTACTTATTTGTTTAACAGTGACAAAGACCTTCATTGTGCCTCTCACCTTCTTATGAACTCTGGCAGTTTTCCAATGAGCTAGAAGAGTATTAATCTAATTCCAGTATCAGTTGATAATTAATTCCATCCAAACATCAGCCATATTTGTTATTTCAGATTTCTTATTTCACACTTGATCCATAATTAAACTGAACACACCAGCAGTTCTGTTAATGCTCAGTGACAAGCACACAGCTAACCAGTGTATGTGTGTTATATCTATTACTGCAATGTGTATACCCTCCTAGTATCTCTATCCAGAGGGCCAACAGACAGACATGATAAAACGTGATGTCAGCTGACATAGTATGCCGTTCTTTCTCCACTACACACCTATTAACCCGTTTCCCTCTGCCTGGGCTCTATCAAAGAGACACATATCGACTTGTAAGGATAGGTATCCCCGGGATGGCCAAACATCGATTAAAGGCTGACCTGCACTGCCCACGCCTGCAAGTGCCAGTGTGTTGCCATACTCTTGAAGGTTAGCTTGGTATGAAGGCCTTTGGGGATCAGTACTCCTGAGCCTGCCAGCGGCTACACTTTCAGTGTGATACAGTCGAAAATAGCTCGCTCCTCTGAGGTGATTTCAATTCTCACCCATTAGTCTCCGTCTGCAGCCCAGTCAAATGACTTTGTCCAAGCTGACTGAAGAGCGCTAGATTGTTTCCCCACCCTCACTGTCATAGACAACACATTTTAAGACCTACTCAGGTGGTCATTTTGGTACAATGAAAGCAATGATGGTTACATGTAACACTGCCACCACTTTCAAAACTCATGGGATACTGTAGAGGCTACCATACAGACATTAGATTTTTTTTTCTACTTTGAATGTATTGTTCACAGCCTGAAGTAGCCAGTATGAAAAGTTGTTGCATAAAAAAATGAATAGCACATTAGTAAATCTTGTGTACATTAGGCCTATGTGTTTTTTATACTAAATTGTTTAGTGTGCAACTCGTGCTTGTTTCCAGCTTTTTATGCTAATGTATGCATCCAGTACATGTGTGTGTGCCGACTTGGGGCAGTTCACAGACCTGCTGGGAACAGGCAAGCTCTCACTGAGCCAGGCTCGGGGGTGGGGGGGTGCAGAAAGAAGGCTGTTAGGGCGGGTGCCTGTGTGTGTGTGTGTGTGTGAGGCAGGGGATTAAGCAGCCTCAGGTCTGTCACGGTGACATTTCTCTCTGGCTCAGCAGTAGGGGTGAGGTTTCCCCTCGTAACCTTCAACTTTCAGCCTTAACCCATTAATCCCCTTTGTGTCTGTCCGCCCCGTGCGTTTCGCCCTCACGCAAAAACGCTAACAATATGGCAGTGGGAGCCGGTGGAGGCAACGTGCCTGCTTCCCTTTGACAGCTTTTCACCCTCAGACAGGGGCCTTTATCTCACCACACTCCCTGGTGTAACCCCACCTCAAAAAAGGAGACAGTTGGAGACTAAATCAGAATGAACAATGATCTTGGCCCGCTATTTTCCACTGATTAACAGATCACTTGTCCTGTTTTTTGTGGATTCAGTGACTGTAAGCCAGTTATAAGTATGAAGTGTTAGGCTTCGGAAAGTCTACTTTTTAAATTTTGTTTTCAAAATGTTCATAGGTAGATAAAGAGAGCTCCTCCATACACTAAAACTTTTAGAAGTTTTTGATGAAATATTAAATTTTACCTTTGACTAGTGAACAGATCTCATTCAGAGTGGACAGTGAGGAGTGGAGCTTTATGACAAGAGCTCATCTGAATTTTGGCCTTTTCATGTCAGTCTGCTATGGTGAGAAAGTCCCATAGGGAGTGTGATTTGCAAGTTTTGTTCATATGAATAAGCATGTGTCTTGAGGTATGGTTTACTATGAGACCCTCCAGGATATGCTCTACAGAAGGTGTATTGTTTGGGGAGGGGGTCTGGGGGTGTGTGTCTGTGTGTGTGTGTGTGTGTTGGGGGGGGCTTTGGGTTGGGGGCTGTTGGTTGGGGTTTGATGTGCCATGTTTACCCCTCCCTCTCCCCGTTCTTTTTTCTTTTCACTTCTCCTTGTACCTAATTTCTTCCTTAACACTGTCCTGGTTTTGTGCCATGTCCATCTCCTTATTTTCAGCAATCTCCTTCCCTATATTTTACTCTTTACTCAATCAGATCACATTTCCCTTGTTTTGTTTTTCTCCCCCTGCAGTGGTTCTCATCCTTTCACCCATAAAATCAGCATAAAATTGACCTAACTCTGCCAAATCAGATGAAGGCTTTATACTCCCTGGGGAGAAGGATATTTGGTCTTTGTAAAATTCTTAAGACAGAGTCTGTGAAATCTTGTGAGGGGATTATGTAAGGTACCTTGGTCTTCCCTTTTCTTCCTTCAAACATCCAAGTCAGGTTAGTTTCACTGTCTAAATACCTTCTTGCTGCGGATGGACAGTAAAACAGGCAGTAAAATAAGTAGGAGGCAAAGAAAGAACGAACGAACGAAAGAAAGAAAGAAAGAAAGAAAGAAAGAAAGAAAGAAAGAAAGAAAGAAAGAAAGAAAGAAAGAAAGAACTAAAAATAGAATGAAAAAAAATGGAAGAAAGAACGAAAGTAAGAAAGAAAAAAAGAAGGAATGAAAGAACAAAAAATGAAAGAAAGAACAAAAAAAAGAAAGAACGGATGAAAGAAGGAAAGAAAGAAAGAAAGAAAGAAAGAAAGAAAGAAAGAAAGACAAGGGTTACTTGTGTTCTTTTGAGCGAAAGATAAAAGCAATAAGCATGCTGCACATGGCCTATCATACTAATAATTATTTTATTAAAAAGAATGAGTAATAATAGGAGAAGATCCATGCTACAGAAATGTGTGAACCTAGCTTTCCTGCACTTTTCCAAGCAGTGATGCAGCTTTAAAATGGTTTCCTTTGCTCCAGTTTATTCATTAAGCAACATTTTAGATAGACAAAGAATGACTTGAATGCTAACCGTAGCTACAGTGTGCCAAACCAAGTTGCTTCCTCTTGAAAATCTTTCCTAAAATAGTATTTTTGAGTTGGATTTGTTTTCGCATTTCACCGAGTAGGAGGATGTAGAGGTGTACGGATTCTGTGCATCCTGGGGCTCACTCTCTGGCTGTTTGCTCTATTTAATTGACCTTCAGTAAACCGCTGTGTGATCTTTACAGTCTCACTGTGTTGCTGGCTGTGTGTCTGAGACTGAACAGAACAGAATATTATTTTGCTAATGTGTAGCATATGTCTAAATTTAAAATCATAGATTTAATAAAAGGTAATAAACTTTAGACCTGAAAGTATTAACAGTTCACTAGTTGCCTATTTGGTTATTAGTATATTCACAGCGATGTGTGTTCATAAAAGAAAACATTAAATGTGTGGCAGAAATTAGCAGCTGGAAGATCCCTCCCTCTGGAAGAAACACTTGCATTGAACAAAATAGAGATTATGTAAAAAAAATGCTCCACATTTAAAATAAACAGTGGCCAAAGAACACCAACAAGAAGATTTTCATTTGACTCATATTTGTACATCATATTCTCTGTAGTGTAGTTTAAGGAAGGACTAACCTCAGCACTTCATGTTTCATATAAAACCCCTCAGTCTCATACTTTTACCTGTAAGAATAGCAATAATGCATTACATTATCTTCAAAAGAAAATATAAAAATTTCATACATTTTATATGTCTGTGGGTCTTGGCATGACTGATGATATTAGCATATGCAGAGCTCCTCATGCTCCTGCACACTGCGGCAGTGTGCCGGCACACAGGAGAAGCCACCCTTTTGCCCCCACCCCTTTCATTAATATGTATGTGTTCTGAATGGTGTGCATGGCGTTGTGCAGCCACTGATTAATGCTGTCTGTCAATTGCTTACAGATCCGACAGTGCTGTGGAAGTTCCCCCAGGACTTTGGAGACCAGGTTGGAAACAGCGCAACTTTTTTCCTCCTTCCCCTTCCTCCCTCCCTGCTTCTTTTCTCGTTTCTGTTCATATGGACCTCACCACCTCATCCATGACCCCCCCTCCTTCCTTCTGCACTGCACCCCCATCTCTTTTTAATCCTTCCCTTTCCTCCCACATCCCCACCTCAGTGGTTACTGTAATAGGAAGAAAATAGACTGCAGGTAATCAAGTACATTTCTCTCACAAAAAGTGGCAAAAAGTCATAATTTTTAGTATGATTCTAACATAAGACAATATGACTTATCAATATGATGTTGTTTTATCTAATGACTTTTTTCTTTCTTGAAATTATGACTATATCTCATCATTCTGACTTAGTTTCTCAAAATAACTAGATGATCTCTTGAAATTCTGATTTAATTCTCATAATTATTGTTGTGTTGAAAAATTAGCATATCTCATATTTGTGACTTTGTTTCTTGAAAAAATGAATTGATATCTAATCATTAACTTTTAACATTTCATAATCCATTAGTATCTCATAATTTTGAGAGCATTCACAGTTTTTTTTTTTTCGAGCGTTGGAAATACACTTCCATAGATGTAAAGAGCTAAACATTTTAAGAAGGTAAAAAACTGTTAAATGATACGACCTGAAGAGACCTGTGTGAAGAGTTAGATATGGCCAAAAATTTAGACAGATTTCAAATGAGTTTCACTGATATGATTCATTTGCCAGGTTTAAACATAAGGAAACTCTCAAGCATTTGATGTGAGACTGCTAGTGCATGAAGAGTTTAAATAGCAGAGCAGATCATCTCAGCCAGCACTTAGCATTACAAAAGAGTACGTAAGTGATTGTATAAATTGCAGAGAGCACTTGTATTTACTGGAAGAATAAACAACAATGGAATCATTGTGGTAAAATGACTATCTAGGAAAACTTTTTAAAGGTGTGAAAACAATTCCTGTAAACATACATATACCGTATGCTTCTTTCTATATATTTTTTTATCAGTTCCTTTACGAACCATGTTGTTGTCTTTGAACATGAACTGGCATGGAGAAAACCAGCGGAACTCCAACTGCCAGCTGCTGTTAAGGCTTCCATTTAATGGGCATTTACACTTTAGAGTGATTAATTAATTATTATTTGTTTCTGATCAGGCAGCCAGAATAACAATAAAACCATTTGATGTTAGCTAAGAGACATGCACCTAGTGAGAGGTTTTGCTCTTTTATCTTGTACTTAGTAACTTATAGACACACTGATGAGCAGTCTTGGTGAAAACGAACCACCTATACTCTTGTATTCTTTGAATCAGATTTGGCCATAGTTTGAGATCTTGGGCAGGTTTTAGTCCACTGCACGGTGGTCAGTTCAGTCTGGCAGACGTCTTTTTAATTGACCATCTCCTTCACAAGTGACTGAAGCCCTAATTGGGTTGACGGGAAGAAATTCAGATACATGAACCAATGGACCTTAATCTCTAAAATCCAAATTGATCAGCAACATGCATTAAAATTAAAATGCTAGGATTGGTTTTTAATTTATCACCATCTCTTATTTTGTCATCTGTCATTCATAATGTCTACCACAAAACTAGTATCATTCCATATGCTAACTATGCACAAATAGGGAAGTAACACACACTGTAATAAGACAGTGGGAAAAATGGACTTGAATGCTTATTTGAAATGTAATTTAATAATAATTATTATGATGGTTACAAGAAGCAGCACCATAATTAATATTTAGGCAAGCTTTTCCCCCCTGAAAAGTAAATCAGCACTGAGCTTCACCCTGTAATGCCTGCAGCCCCAGATTATTTTGATTTTTGGACATTCAGCCGAATGTGCTCCTTCCTGCATGTTGAACTATTCTACATGCATCAGAGAATTCAATACATAATTCATTGCAATAATAATTTAATAAAAGCAAACCAGCAGTAGAATGCAGATTATATGAAAGACTCTTCTGTGGGACATCATCCTATCATTTTATTTTATTACCTCTGTTACATTAAATCATCTTTGCAAACATTTTGATTTGTTACAGCAAGCCTGGGTCGTTCTATTCTTTATTATTTTATTTTATTTTATTTTATTATTTCAAAACATATAGGAAGATCTCAGTTTTCAAAGGAGCATGAGATGAGTCTACTGTAAACATTCTCAGTCAAGTTGAGCAAGTGTACTTTAAACCTCTATATTTTGATTTCAGATGATAGGATGACGTTCCACAGAAGGGTTTCTCATATTATCAGCATACTGCCGCTGCTTTTCATTTATTGCATTATTATTACAGTGTACTATATACTGGACTTCTCTTCCCCTTGTAGAATATTTGAATATTCATGAGCATATTCAGCAGAATATTCAAAAATCTAAATCATCTGTGTCTGCAGACATTACAGGAGGAAAGCTCGAACAAATAGAGAAGACTGCAGCAGCTAGCAAAACCAGCTCCCTATATATTTATATTCTATATAAATCATTGTATGTATTGTTCATTTTAAATGACTAAATTCTGCTTATTTCAGTGCAGGAGTTTGTTGTAATGAACATCTTAGCAGAAATCTCCAGGGAACTGTTACAAAAAGCAGTGTGTGGTACACCAGATGAATAGTGTGTGTTTTTTATTTTTGGTGTATCAATGGGGAAAATATACAGTAGATTTTAACCAGAGTTTCAGGAATGCTTTGAAGCGGTAGTGAAGTAGACGTGTTTGTGAATGTGCAGTGAGAGTTCAGACTGATTGAGTTAGCATTCTCATTGTAACCAGCAGGTCTATAGTGTCTCATAGAAAGTAAAACTTGTTTCTTGCAAATTTCCCTGCATCTGACGTTTGCACTCTTGCAACTGCTTACAGTGTGAAACAGTAAGAAAACTGTAATGTTGGCATGCTCACATCAACTCAAAACACAAACAGCTGCTGTGTTGATGAGTCTGGGGCTTCATGCACTACAACTTTCCTCAGATCCAAGCTCATGCGGCTTTTATTTCTCACCTCTCCCTGGAAAAATGCTACTTGTGAAGAGGGACTTAAGACCTCTCTGATTAATCTTTCTCAGTTTGCCTTTGCTATCTCCTCTAACTAATGAACATTAATGAACAAAGACTATGATGATAAGTGAGTGAGCAAAGTCAATGAAGACTTAATATTATAAATTAGTATAAATATGGCTTTGTATCACATAATTCTTGAAAATGTGGTATAGTATCTTATATGTATGTCTTTATCTTGTTATAGCTTATAATATTAATATTCTAGTTTATTTTTATAGTTTACTGTTGAGACATTATGGTTTGGTATCTCATATGTTTTAACATAGTTTCTTGACATTAACAGGTGATATTTACTAACCAACATTTTAGATGAACTATTTATTACCTCTGTATTACTTCTTGGAAGAGTGCTACTTGTAAGGAGGGATTTAAGATCGCTGAGATCGGTCTTATGCTTTCTCAGTATGGCTTTGTTTGTCTCCTCTAACTAATGAACATTAATAACAAATGCTATGATGATAACTGGGTGAGCAAAGCCAATTAAGACCCTGAACCTAGCAAGTGAGCTGAGCAAGGGATGGCTTTGGTGCTGAAGGAATGCCAGCTGTGGGGCTCACTGAGAAGCTGAGCCAAGTCAGACTATGGCTAAATGAGCTGAAATGGCCAAGGCTTTAAAATCGTTGGGTGATTGTTGTGCCCTGAGTTTTGCAGCTGGGATTTGATTTATTTTTATTTTTATTTTTAAATTTAGGTTTCACATTAACCAAATACAACCAGTACATGCAGAAACAGTAACAAAAAACCCTTTTTTAAAAAATAACTATAGGGAACATATCAGGATGGCAAAAGACATATTGCTCAGAATGTTCACAATGTTTATGAATGCTTTAATAATCCCCCCTTATATCTCCAGATGTAGTGCATTTCAGTGTGTATGACTATATAAAAATGAAAATGTTCTGTAATTCTGTATTTTGTGCACAGGAATCATCAGGCTTTAGTAATCAAAAACGACTTGAGTCTGATTGGTAAGGTGTTGATTGGTGTCAGGAGCTCTGACAGTAGTCTCAGCTGCAGGCCAAATCACAGGTTTATATTAATGCACTTGTTCTTTACTACAGTAACAGCACATTCACGATGATGTATGACGACACGCCTAATAATAAACCTAACCTAAACCTATATATATATGATGTTAGAATTATAATTAATCATTTCTGGAGTATTATCAGAATAATGCAATATTATTATTATTTTTCCATAACTGCATTTTTCTTACAACAGAATTTCTTAATGGCAGACTATTTAAGAGACAGGCAACTTGTTGTATGTAAACTTGTCTGATGTAGTGAATCAAATCTGAATATTGATTGTGTTCCTGAGGTTGCAAGACTAATTTAGATAGACTGAAACCAAAACTTCTCAAATGGCCTTTTTTTGTAAGTACACTACAGGACATCCTGGTGGTTAATATTTCAGACTGCATGTAGTGCATAGATTAAGGGAAAGGGAGCCATTTGAAATCTAGACAACATGCATTTTTTTTGTTTGTTTGTATGTTTGTTTTTTTAAACATGTAAGAACAATAATTTCGCTTCTGTAATGTTGACCAGTACACATCCAGAACTATGTTTGCACCATTAGCATGTTCTGTACGTTGCCAGTTTTGGTGTGTTCCTGATATTATATCTCTGTACAATTTACTTTAACACCAGATGATGATGGAAAGCTGCAGCCACTTGACTCAAAAGCATAGTCAATTCAAACCATTAGGTGGCCAGTGCTTGTAAATACCTGAGAATTGAACATCCCATCCCAAACCATGCTTGCTGTACTGTTCTGGGAAGGTTTTCCTAGGTTTTGGAACATGGCTGTTGGGATTCAGCTGGAAGAGGCACAGATCCAACAAGAAGGCTTGGCACGAAGTCTGTGTTTCGTTCCAGTTCATCCCAAAGGTGTTCAGTGGGGTTGAGTCAGGGCTCTGTGCAAGACACTCAAGTTCTTCTACTCCAACCTTAACACACCATGTCTTCATGAAGCTCTGTGCTTTCAGTAAGTTGAAGAGGTTTTTTAAATTCAAACACAAACTGTAATAGGAAAAGCAGTGTTCATACTTAATAAAAGGTCTAGAATAGTACATAAGTATGGAAATAGAGACACAACACTAGTTTGTTTATTCAGTTGGGGGACACTCGCATGGTGCTGACCTGTCTCCATTATGTAGGTTGGCAGTGCACAAGTGACCCACCATAGGATACACACTGTTGATGTCAAGTGTTAAGCATCCAGTAGTACCAGTGAAAGGAAATCTTAATGCTACAGCATGCCGAGAGCATTTGTTTCCAATTTTGCAGCAACAGTTTCATTAAAACACCTCATATAGGTGTTGGTGTAGTGTATACTTTTTGTCCATATACCATATGTTCTTGTGCTAATCTAGAGAATGAAAATTTTACTCCTATGCCTAGTTTCACAAATACACACCTTCTGTTCAATAATGACTTTCAGTGGCCATGAAAATGGAGTGATTCTTGATTTCACTGCAACATATTGTGGTTTGATGCTACTGCCTTTTACTCATGTTGAAAGGTCTGTTAGCAGTTCTTCGAACACTAAACAGAACAGACTACTGAACAAAAAAAGAAGACAGTGGGAGAAACCAATATGAGTAAGTCCTTGTTTTTGCCCAGTCTAAGTGACTGTGTGCTTTGAAGTTGGAGTGTTTGCAGTGATGCTGCAGGCTTTGCCTGCTCCCTAACAACAAGTGCAATAAGCAGAAAGAATAAAGAAAAGAAAACACACCTTGTGGTTGGAGAAACCTATGCCTTTAAAAGCATCAACAGTCAGATCTTTGCACTGTTTTATTTTTTTTTTTTCTTTTCTGTGTTGTTCACCGGCATGGTTTTGGTAAGATGGCTATTTTACGCAATGTGTACAGATGGATCGGCCTTTTGTAAGTCCACAAAAAGCCTCTCATTCAGTCGCCTCATTACCAGGATTAAGCTCCTTTTCCTCTTTGTAGAGATGCTCCTTCTGTAGCTGGAGAAATCCCTTTTTTTCCCTCAAGTTAGCCAGCATATGGCAGCAGCAGACCCAATCTCTGCAGGCCCCCTTTTGTCTATCCTGTTATTGTTGCAGGAACGTAATGACAGTTGTAGGCCGTAGATAGGGGTGGAGGGGTTAGTTTACCCCAGGGGAGTGAAGGAGAGAGAGAGAGAGAGAGAGAGAGAGAAGAGATGGGCAGCAGTGTGGATTATGGAAATATGGATTGATTTTTTTTCCCCTCTCTTCCTCTTTTCTCTTGCTTGCTAGAATAGGGGCTCTAACTAATCAAGGAACAGACTGCAAGCTGGTACCAAGGGGCAGTAAAATATGAAGTGCTAGAACCTCGACCCATGAGACTTGCTGTAGTCCTGGTCATCTACAGCTGCCATGTGGTCAGGCCAGAGAAATGTGGCAAAGCCATCTTTTGCAAATGAAGGAGACAGATGGAAACCCGTACATTTCTTTGTAACGTAAAATCATATATTTATGAGTAAGTAATGGTTTTTTATGGACATAAAGGTTTCAAAATGATGGCTTGCATTAAGAATCTGGATTGTGTTTGATTGTGTCTTTTTTTTAAAAAAAAAAAAATTGCAACTAGCTATCATATAGGTTTGTCCTGTTCCAGCAACTTTTTTGTGATTTCCCTGCTTTGGCACACACCAACTCAGAAAGTATCTTTCTTATTATCTGGGAAAATGTGAAAAAATGGGTAATAGGCTCTCCAGGAACAGGGTTGTGAACCTGTAACCTGGCTATCTGTGTACTATTCTCAGTTTTAGTCATAGGGTCTTACTTTTCTTTAATATGTGGCAGATATGCTTTATGGATGAAGTTTTATGGATACCTTACCATCACTTCCATATGTGTTTTTCCCCAAACTGCTGCCACAAAGTTTGAAACACACAATTGTATAGAATGCCTCTGCTTAACAATTTCACAAACCCTGTTCCAGCATGACAATGCCCCTGTGCACACAGCACATGAAGCTCCATGAAGACATGGTGTTAAGGTTGGAGTGGAAAAGTGTCCTACACTGAACCCTGACTGATTCAATCCCACTCAACATTGGAACACCGACATTGTGCCAGGCCTCATTGCTGGACATCAGTGCCCAACCTCTCATGCTCTTTTGGGTGAATCCCAACAACCATAGGCCAGAATCTAGTAGAAATCCTTCCCAAAATACTGGAGGCTGTTTAAGCAGAAAAGTGGGAGCAAATCCATGTCTATGGTTTTGTAAGTGATGTTCAATTCTCAGGTCCAAATTCTTTATCTGCACAGTGTGTACAGTTACTTTGTGCTCATGGTTATACCATCAACTGTAGGATTGATTTGTCAGCCTGATAGATAATGTTAGCTTTCAAACTGTACCAGGTAGCACACAGTCATTCTTACTCTTGATGTGAAAAATAAACTTTTCTTTTTGTATTATATTGTTAACACTGTATGTAATGCCAAATAATCTGCAATACATTTATATTCTTAAATGATATATATATATATATATATATATATATATATATATATATATATATATATATATATATATATTGTGAATACTTAAATGCTCTTTGAATATGTCTAAGCCATCAGATATTTGTGGCGCAGGAAGGAAGTTGCAACACAACTGACGTGACAAAATGAAGATCCAAAAATCCTAACAGTTAACACTTTATATATTCCACTGTCTTTGTCATGTTGATCTGTTGTCAGTGGGGGCACTGGGGTTGGAAGGATCGGAATGTTGTGAGTTCAAATCCCAGGTCTGCCAAACTGTCACTGATGTGCCCTTGAGCAAGGTCCTTAATGCTCAGTTGTATTAAAAAATGTAATTAAATGTAAGTTGCTCTGTATAAGTGTGTCTGCCAAATGCCGTAAATGTACGCTGACTTTGGTATTTATCTTTAAATCTTGGATAATGACCTAACGGTAACGGCACAGGGTTTATCCAAACCAAGCAGGTTGTGCAGTGACAATCGATCGTTTGTCTTGGCATAGCTATGAAGTGGCACACTCTAGCTTCTGAGATTCATCTCCTCAGAGTCCCAGAGAGCAAATATTTGTCTGTCTTTTGACATAGTGTTCAATCACATGCCCCCAGTCTGACATTTCATGATTGGTGGCCCACTTCTTCCACACACCCGTTCTACGATGTTGATGGGTCCCCTAAGGGGACAGGCAGCCAGCAGAGCATCATCCTTGAACACTAGGGTGATCTCTTTAACACGTTAGCATGGAGGACATGTGAGAGAAAAGCCATGATTGGGGGACAATGTGGCAGAAGTTGGAAGAATGGGGAGGAGTGAGGGGTTTGGGAATGCCAGAGATTCCATTTTCCCCTTCAGTGCACACCCTGACAGCAGTCCTGCAAGTGTGCATTCTCTTTCTGCTTTGCACCCTTGGGTTGAGCTTTTCCTTCCAACCTTGAGATGCGGGTCATGGGCAGAGCAGCCTCTGTGAGCTATCCTTTACACTCCCTATTGCCCTTTGTACATACAGCTACTCATTGCTCCTGATTACCCTGACCAAAAAAACTAAACAACACTAGGAGAGCACCACTCTGTTTCTGCCAGTTGTGGAATCACCAACACTATCACCACATGAGTGGAAAGTTCTACACAAGGTTCATGTTAAAGTGAAGGAATACTAAAATAAATAAATAATCTCAAACATAACAGATGGTGGTCAGATTTTACTGTTAGCTCCTAAAAGAAGCAAGAGCTTAATATTTTAAGCACCATTTTTCATATGATATTAATGAGAAATCCAAGCAAACACTGGACTCCAAATTCCAGAATGCAACACAGCTATATGACTCTGAGTTACAGAAGAGCCTTGTCTTGCCTCTATGACATAAGAAGCATGATGGCTTTGAGTGTCTGTATAAGCTTCAAAGTTAAGAGCTAATGCTAATGCTATCCATTTCATATGGATCATGGAACATGGCTGCTCACACTGTGCCCTGTGTAAATTCCCCCTTACTTACTGTTAAATTAGTTCACAGCAGTATTGGCTTTATATCAGTTACAGTTACAGACAGTACATATAAATCACTAACACTGTACATACTAATCACTGCTATGAAAAGGTAATCTTTAACACTGGCGTTATTGCTAATGTTAGCCAGCTAGCTTGTTTTTGAGCTACTCGCTATTGTCGTTATTGTTGTTATGCTGCAGTTTTAGTCCTATGTGCTAAGCAGCAGCCTCTCATGCATGGAACTGTAAGAATGTGCTAGCACTAGCTGTTCATGAGCTTTATGTGCTTTGATGAAGGAAATGAAATCCACACTTTTATGGAGGCATCCTTTTTTTTCCACTTCATGTATCAAACGCTCTGATAAATAACATTATTTCAGCCTGCAAAGTAGCACTTACAAGCCACCATGAGTGTAGCATAAATCCCACTACACCACTATCAGCAGGTAGATGAATGGCATTCTGGGTAATGTAGGAAACCACTAACCAAAATGAAAATCGGCCAATAAGTCAATCTAAAAAGTTTACATTCTTTTAAAGTAACTTCAGAATTTAATTACAAAAGATCACTTGTTAATTATAAAGATTATTATGTAAGCTTTTCTTTAATTTCACGTATATATGAAGTCCACCAGTATTGTTTTTACTTATTAGAGTTCCTCTGAATTTTGCATAACAGTGGGATATGGAAGCATGGGAATCTGAGAGATGATGATTTGTTGTAACACACTTGCTGTCTCAAAATTAAGAACTGTGGTAACTACTTCTTGACTCTATGGTGATAGATATGGTGATAGGCTTAACTGGCTGTTCTGGCTCTCTGTCTGCCAAGTTGCAATTATTTTCCAAAAGTGAATGAATCCCTTGATGGTTTAGCTCCTATGAGAGAAATAGAGAGAAAGGAGACGTGAGAGAGTGAAGAAGTGACTGTTCTTCTACACACTTGTAGAAGCTGAGACAGAGCGAGAGAGTGCAAGAGCGAGCGAGCTTTCCAATGGGAGATGACAGCTTAAATGCTGAAAATCCCCCAGGCCACTTGGCACTGAATTAATGATGTTTCTGGCTCCACACTTTTGGGGCATATGTGGTTGAAGCTTCCCTCAGCCCAGAAGAATATCAGTTGTATCATAAGAACAAAAACGTTCGCCTGTCACTTGCTAATTTATTCAGTGTGAAGAGTTTTAGAGAATATCTCCTCCTGTGTTTGGCTTTAAATTCAGGATTACTGACTGAATGTTAATTTTTTAAATCGTTAGTCTATGTTCAGTTTAGTTGCCATCAACATTGTGTTTATGTGACCAAATAGGTTAAATAGATATCTGTTGGACAATTCTTACGTGTACCTCTCAATTTCAATTTTATTTGCACGTGTAGTCGTTCTTTTATGGTAAAAAGTGCATTATTACCATGTGAATGACTTAAGTGCAGATGTATTATCACCTAAAGTTGGATGGAGGAGCTATGAATACAAAGAGAAAGAGGTAAAAAATTGGACACTGCTCTGCTAAAGTCAAAATATATATCTGAGCATCAGTATGAAACTGCACCCAGGCTCACACTTCCCCTTTAACACATTAGGTCCAAGGCAAAGTCCGTACTTATTAAATGCTCAGCAGATAAGGTGCAAGGTCAGAAATGGTGAGCCAGCAGCATATGATTAAAAATACAATGAAAGGAATCCCAGTAGGAGGATGTGGAAAAAATACAGACAGATTAAACCCACAACAGGTTTGCCTTTGCATCAGGTCCTGGTGCTGAAACAGATCAGAGGTGTGATGAGATGTACGGCTTCGAGCATCATCTCATGTGATTCTATAGGATCAGGTTGCCACATTGTTCTATGTGCCTTTATGACTATATAAAGTAACATAAAAACAGCAGAAGGCAGATAAGCCAACACACTGTTACACTGACATGCTAGTGGCATGTTAGTGGGTGTTGCGCTAGTATGAGTGTATCAGGTGGAGCAAGGTTCCTGCAAAGTTTAAACACCTCGGTATCACGGCTGGGTTGAGAAAAGTCCACCAACCAAAAATATCCATCCAGCAGCAGCCCTGTGGTCACAAACTGACAACCGATGAAGGCTAAAAGATGAGTAACAGAAACTGTGCATGGATAAACACAAGCTATAGTCTCTAACTGTCCACCTACAAGCCTTTACCAGCAAAGAGAATACACAGCGTTTGCAGCAACATTTTGTGTTACTAAAATGCTGTTGCCTTGTCAGTGTCACTGCTCAAACAGTATATAATCTGTCGGCTAAAGCAGCAGTTCTTCACTTTGATCACTTGAGACATGGGTGGAGTCACAGGAGATTATTTGTAATGTACCTCACTTGCATATCAGCTTGATTCATGGAACATTTAAAGCTCTCAGACTCAATTTGAATTTTATTTCACTTCATTAAATTTGGAGTCTCTTGTAGGATTAGGTCAATAAGATCAGGTCTTAATTATGTGTATTCGATATACAAATCTTTTTTTTTTAAATACCCTGATCCCATTCCCACCTATTTTCATGACACTCTGCCCCATGTTCAACAGTGGCTTGTGAAGTGTCTAAAATGACTGACAGGAGGCACTTCATTCTTAACCAGTGTATGCTATTGTGCTGAGGCCATGGTGTAAATCTTTAGATTTTATCATGGTCTATTTATATTCCATGTTATTTGTTTGTATATCAGGAATATAAATAACACATTGCCATGTTATTGTCATGTTAGTGAAAACCCAGACCTTGGCAATCCTGTGCTTGGTTTAAGTACAATATTTTTTGAAGTTTATGCCCTTAATGTAAACAGCAACATTATTTTAAGGTGCAGGCTACAAGCTCAGTGAAAGTTGTAACTTTTGCATATTGTGGAAGTAAAAATCTCATTAGATTATATGCAGTGGTAATGCATGTTTATAATATCTGCTGATCTCTAAACTAATTCAGTGCAAGAAAACATAAAGTGTCCTGTGGCCTTCACAGTCTACGATGGTAATAATATTGGATTGTTTAATTGATTTATTAATTGATGTTGTGATTGATGGTTTGTTTGTTTGATGAATTGCTTGTATTACAGTTCAAGGTTTATTTGATGTTTATTTAATGATTTGGTGTTTGTTTGATGGTTTAATGGTTTGTTTGATGTTTATTTGATGGTTTGGTGTTTGATGTTTGTTTGATGTTTCTGTGAAGTTTGGGGTTTGTTTGATGGTTTAATGGTTTGTTTGATGTTTATTTGATGGTTTGGTGTTTGTTTGATGTTTGTTTGATGTTTCTGTGAAGTTTGGGGTTTGTTTGATGGTTTAATGGTTTGTTTGATGTTTATTTGATGGTTTGGTGTTTGTTTGATGTTTGTTTGATGTTTCTGTGAAGTTTGGGGTTTGTTTGATGGTTTAATGGTTTGTTTGCTGTTGTTGCTATTGATGGTTTGATGTTTGTTTGATGGTTTAATGGTTTTTTTATGTTTTTTGATGGTTTGGTGTTTCATGGTTTAATGGGATTTTTTTTAATGTTTTTGATGTTTTTGTGACAGTTTGGGGTTTGTTTGATGGTTTAATGGTTTGTTTGCTGTTTTTATTGATGGTTTCATGTTTGTTTTATGGTTTAATGGGTTTTTTATGTTTTTGATGGTTTGGTGTTTGTTTGATGGTTTAATGTTTTTTTGATATTTTTTTGATGGTTTGTTGATTTGATTGATGAATTGTGTTTTGATGGCTTGCTTCTTTGATGTTTTGTTTGATGGCTTGATTGACTTGATGTTTTGTTTGATGGCTTAATTGGTGGTTTGTTGGGTTTGTTTGAAGGTTTGATTGGTGGGTGGTTCCATTTTATGAATTGTAATTAACATTCTGGCACATAAGAGAACATTTAGCTCAATGTATCCTTCTTTATTCAATGCAGTGTACTGCTAATATCTTAAGTACTATTCAGTGCAGATTTATATTAATTCCTATTTCTATTGTTTAAGTTAAATGGGTCTGAAATAATGTATGACTCTATTAGATTGTATTTAAAAATGGGCATGCCAGATCTATTTCAACCAGAGATGAGAATGTATTTTAAGTGGCCTGTTTTGGGACTGATGGACCTTTTTTGTCACAATAGCCAAGGGCCTTTGTAGCTGTATGCAGTATGGCCTGGCTTTCTGTGGCAGGAGAGAGAGAGAGAGAGAGAGAGAGAGAGGGGAAGAGAGGACCTAATTGGGAAAGGGGGAGTGAGAGGCTGCGGGCTCCTGCATTGATCTGTGGGGAAGATTCAGGGCTGAACCTGTCACTAGGACTTCTGTGCCATCAGCATGGTGGCTGTGCCAGTCTCTCTCTCTCTCTCTCTCTCTCTCTCACACACACACACACACACACATATATCCCCTGCTGGCGACAGCTCCACAGTGGCGTGTAGACCTGCTGGCTGGCAGAATTTTTAAAGAGCATGGAGGTTTAAAGACTGAAGCCCCTGGGGAGGAATCCCACCAGCTTGAGGAGGAAGAGATGGGGAGCTCTCTCTCTCTCTCTCTCTGTCTCACTCAGTCTCCTCTCTTTCTCTGTATATCGGTCTGTCTTTCTTCCCACTCTGTGTCTCATTTTATTCTCTTCTCCTCTTTTTACCATTGTCTTTCACTTTCTCTCTCTGACTGTCTCCTCGTCTCCCTTTCCCATTTTCCTATCAATCCCCCTCCCCCTGGCAAGTATTGACACTGTGTGTGTGTGTGTGTGTGTGTGTGTGTGTAAATGTGTGTTACTCTTGCATTTCTCTTTTACCTAGTAGAAGCAGAACGCTGCCAAGTTCCCTGCTCACATTTCAAACCCCAGGCCAGGAGACAGACTCTCCCACCATTCTGTCTCGCTGTTCTCATTTAAATATGCCGAGCTCGAGAGCTCCTGACACACATAGATACACTGCGAGCAAGCCCGCTGCTCCGCTGCAAGCTTCCGAGCCTGGCAATGTGTGTGAAAGAACTGCTGCCACTTCCTGCGGTACTAAAGCTGAGACAGTATATTGTGATACCGAATACCGGTATAGATTGTGAAGTCACAAATTATACAAAGTCACAAACTTTGTGTACAAAAAATATGATTAACAATGTAAAGCAGTGTTTTGTCATTAATTGTCACCCTTTATGCCACACCGAAAGCAGTATTGGATTGTACAGTCAATTTTTCATACTTTTAGTGCCCTGTGTGCTCTGTGTGCAGTCCGAGGTCCTAGTCGATGTGCGGTGAGGTAATAAATGAAGTTGAGTGGGGAGAGAGAGAGAGAGGAGAGAGAGAGAGAGAAAGAGAGAGACAGGGAGAGACGGAGAGAAAGGGGTGAGGAGGATGTGTGAGGGAGGGAGAAGCTGTGATGTGATTGTTGCAGGCCTCCGCAGGGGGAGCTGGGTGGAATGGAGACTCCTGTCTCATTGAGTGATATCCCTGTCTCAACAGTAACTAAATAATGCAGCCCTTCGACTTCAGCCTGCCGCCTCCAGTGAGTTGTAAATGTATTAGCTGCTTTATATTCTTTTGTCTTGGGAAAAACGGTCAGGAAGAAGTGTAGAAAAGGGAAAAGAAAAGGTAGGGAAGGGAAATAAATGCAACAACACACATTGTGTCCCTTACCCAGTCTGCCTTTCTTCCCTTGACATGTTTTGGTGTTATGCCGTGATCACCTGGAGTGAGGAAGGGGGATGAATGTGCATAGGAAGCACTATAGATTTAAATTTAGTTAATGCTGCAAGGACAATTATGGGAATCAGGTTTGCTGAAGGGATGCTGGATGCCAGGTGATTGCTACAGATGCCAGAAATTTTTGCCTAGTGTTTTGTTTTTAGTGTTTGTCAGTGGTTTTGCAAATAATTGCCAAAATCTTGTTTTACTTTTTATTTCTACATCAGAGTAGATGTGCTATGGGTTGAATAATAATGTTGAAGTTTTTCTTTAAATTTTTTTAGATTTGGTCAGTGCCAGTTTCATCCCACTTGTCCCACATCATACATCATACCTCCTGCCAGTCTGCAAGTGTGATGGCTAAGTACAGCATCTTTTATAACTGCTGCTCATGCGACATCACATGACAGCAGAACACATTTGAAGTAGAGCATGAACTGTGATTGTTCAGTGTTGTGCTGTTTGACAAAGAAGACAGGAATGCCATCCTTCCCATCCCTTCTATCCTTCCTAGGGATATAAATCGGTGTAACACTGATAAAACTGCTGGATTCTCTTTATTTCTATTCAAATTAACATAGTGGCTTTATGTTACTGTACAAGACTTTTACCTGCTCGTCATCCACACTTCCTTTAAAATCAGCTAGCTGGACCAACTAGGTAGTCGTGACCAATTCAGAATGAAGAGACGAGTTTATTTCTGTCAAATCTATGCCCCAAAGAAGCAAGATGTGCAGGAACATATTGATGGGCGCCTATAGTGGCTAATAATAGCAATGTGCACATACGGCGTGTCGAGCTTGCTTGTGTGCAACTTATTTATTAAAAAAAAAAAAACACTTGTACAGTCACAGGCCGCAGCAAGACACGACAGTCTCTGCCAGCTCTCCTCTCCTGCCAGATCCTTCAGTCCTCGTCTTCTGCTATCTGGTTCACTAGTCTCCCAATCCCCCCACCCGCCTCCGCCACCTACTGAGCTGTACAACAGCCAGTCATCAGCTCTGCACTCGCGCACACAAATAAAAACACACTCAAACACCACACCCTCCGTTCAAGTGGTGGCAGCTATCTATATACGTGGAGGGGATCACTGGCGGTTCCCCGTGGCTAAGCTGTGGTGTGGCACCAGCCAGACGTGGCTAACCCATATGGTGCTGGGCCGAATGTGGAAATCCATATGCTGCTGGTGCAGGGACGATTCCCGGTGGGCCACGCGGGGTGGTAAAGCCCTTAAGGCCGCTTTCTTCTCACTGATCCACTCACCCATTGTCTCTACAATCTTCCAGCAACCTTCGGCTGCATCTCAATCCTCCCCTCCCTTCTCTTATTCCACCTTGCTGGTGAATGAAGTTAATGGTAGCTAATTATTTAAGCTGCCAAGAGCCCCGTCTGCTTGCTGAGGCAGCACTGAGCTTAAACGTCACTTATGCCATCTGATACTTTGTCCCGTTATCCTCATTGAACAATTTGTAATGAAATATGATAAAAGTGTAATGTTTAATTGTTGCTGGATCAGGAACTCTTAAAGCATACACTTTTTTCCATCCTGATCTAAGATCATTGCATCTGTAGGAATAATTTCAGCACATTCGCCTCAACACAGGAGAGTAAAATACTTTCAAGGACAGACATTCAGTGAGTACTACATCAGTAGAGTATTTGGGACAATCCTGAAGAATAGTAGCAAAGGGATGAAATTATAAATCTTGAGGTCTGTGATTCTGTTATTATTATTATTATTATTAATAATAATAATAATAATAATAATAATAATAAAGACAAAATATCAGAATTACTTTTCACTGCAATGCTCTAGCAGTTAGGGGAGATGGATAAAATGGCAGAAATGAAGCTTTTTAAGGGCAGGGTTGTCTTATCCTAACACCTTTACTGTTAGTGTGTAATGGTTGTGTATTTGAATTTGACACATTGGGTACATAATACACTGAACAACTGAAACATTTTTTAAATACAAATATGCCACACACACACACACACATATATATATATATATATATATATATATATATATATATATATATATATATATATATATATATATATATATATGTGTGTGTGTGTGTGTGTGTGTGTGTGTGTGTGTGAATATATATATATGAAGTATGTATCTGAATCTTGTGTGTGTGTGTCTAGCCTCCTGCAGAGAGGTTATTTACTGTATACTCCCCTGTTTAATTTTATTATATGGCGTTGTCTGTCTCTGTTTTGTCACAGGAGGTCCTGCAGACGGTGCCCAAGTTCTGTTTTCCGTTTGATGTAGAAAGGTACAACCCTACTCTCCCTTCTCACATTTGTTTTGTTTTTGTAATGCAGAAATCAACATGTACCCTCTCTCTATAAGGTAAATGAATAGAATGAATGAAAGTATAGGAAACCAATCAGAAAAAACACTTATAACAAGCAAGTAGATGTGTGTGTGTGTGTGTGTGTGTGTGTGTGTGTGTGTGACGTGGGGACATCATGGAGACCTGATTCTGAAAGCAAAAGTGTGAAAAAGTGCGTTTGTACAGTTTTTCTAGTCTGTGAAGGAGAAGGAGACTGCATCCTTCTTTCAGTGGAAGCTTAACTGCTGCCATCTAGTGTTGAAGTGAACACGGGCGTAGCCAAAACACCGCACGTGAGACACGAGACGTACAGTTTAAAATCATCCAGGCTGCGTGCAGTCCGCAGCAGTCACTCTTTCTTTTTAGGAAGCAGTGATATTCTTTCTTTTGCTGTCTTTAAGTACTCTATATTGTGTAGAATGTAATGCACATTCAGCGTTATGAAAGTAATGCAGTAACGCAGTTAGCAAGCTGCTCTAGCAGTTACAACGGTTTATTAAAATTCTGTGTAGTAATCATTCATATTTTTTAGGCTTTTAAAATAAACATACAGCTCATTCATCATGTACTTAAGCAAACACGTTTAAACCTCTCGCTCCCTTTTATTAAAATATGAGTCTACTGTTTTGAGAAATAAGTCTCGTTAGTGCACTGTTTCGTGTTATGTGGCTGCAGAGTGTCCCAGAATCAAGTGGGCCAGAACTTCACATTCGTGCTGACTGATATCGAGAGCAAGCAAAGGTTCGGATTCTGCCGTCTCACCTCAGGCTGCAAGGTGTGCATCTGTCTGCTCAGGTGAGTCACAGCACTTTCTCTGTAATTACTCCTGACTGATCATGCAAAACTGAGGCGTGGGAGATTAAATAATTATCTATAAAACCATGGAACAATAAAACAAAAAGTAGCTTTGTGCTTTTGAATAAATATTTCTTTGGAGAAAATAATTTCTTTTTGATCAAACAAATGTTAGAATGAAATGTATAGTAATTTCTGAATCTACACACATTTTCTTTCTTTTTACTTTTATATTATTAACTGAGTCAACAATTTTCTCATCTTCATTTAGTCATGAATTGTGATACAAGATTGCAGGGTTGTGACTGTATGACAGGCAGCATAATGAGAATTACCTGTAAGGGAAATGGTAGATCAGAAGTGTTCTATAAATGCAAAATCAGTAAAATGTAAAGCACAGAAAACGAAAAGTGTTTGAACAAATTTAGTTATACTGATAGACAATTGCAGGTTGATCATTGGCTTGATAAGATCCTTCCTTGTCTTAACCGTGGTCTGGATGGGCTTTGTGTTTTTTCTCTTTTTTTTTAAACCCTGTCCCCCCCTTCTCCTTCTTCTTCCTCTTCTTCTTTCTTTCCTCTCATTATTCGGCTACTGGCACAGTAGCATGCCAGAGATGCTTTGCCGATAATTATGCATGAAGCCTCACTGCCAATTAGCAGAAGTCTCCCCTGTCCTTCTCGCTGAGTTTTACATGCTAATTCATTTGACATATGATGTATAAAATTCATTATGCATTCTGAGTAGTTTGCATGGCTTACTTCATAATAAGAAATTCATTTAGTTTTTTTTTAAGGTCTCCAAGTTCTTTGTTTGCATCGTGTCATAGGAAATAAATATCTGACAAATGAAGAACACTAGTTTTATTTATTTATGTGTAATAGTGCTGCATGTATAAATAAGTTTGCTAGGAATAAATGCATCATTGAATTAGAGTAAATATATAAACATAACATAATATAATAAAGAATTTTTTATTTTCATTATCTTCAAATTATATTTGTATGTACTTTATATATATATATATATATATATATATATATATATATATATATATATATATATATATATATATATATATATATAAAATTTAATTATTAAGTGTATATGAAAGAAAACACTGCAATTTTTACTTATTTTGCTATCATTTCTCTTTTGTGTGTGTGTGTTTTAGGAATAATAATATCTATCTTATGCTCTTCACTTGAATATTAACTTAATAATTATAATGTAAATATAATGGTCTTTGTATGTGTGATAGATGAAATAGTGGGACCATAAAATTGTCGCCCTTGCTTACACGAGGAACGAGCTTAATGAGAAGGACAGTTTTATTTGGACAGGCTTTTATCTGGAGCCCAGGGCAAAAGAGCCAGTGTTCCTTTAGGTCAACACTTAAAAAAAAAAAAGCAATATGATTGGATCTTCTGAGTTCCTTAGTCAGACACAGTCAGTAAAATTAATCTAAATATAGATTTGTCTCATGTCACAGTAAATATATTGTCTTTTATGCTGTATCACATATTTAACAACACTAAAATGTCATTTCATTTGATCTGTGAAAATACAAACTGCACTGATTATTATTATTAATAATAATAATAACCTTTTTTGTATCTAGTTAGAATAAAACCTTAAAGATTATGACAATAAAATGATATCTAACACCAATATGGCAGTAATGCATTATTATGAAAGAAATGTAGAAGATATGCTATAGTAATTTATTAAAGCAAGGGAATGAAAGATCCTAGCTTTTCTCCTGAAGTGTGTTTTGATTATTTGTCCTGAAGTCCTATGATGTTTGTGTGCTATGCTGTATATGGAGCAGTGTGTAAGAACTGTTATTGTTTTTGGACAAGCAGTTTGCAGTAATGGAAATTTTCTGTCTAGTTATCATGATTTTGTTTTGTTTAGGTACAGACTATAAATTAAAACAGTAAAAAAAAAAATTTTGTTTAATTGCAGAACACTTGTGTATCATTTAGTTTATCATTTTGGCTGTAAAAATAGCTTGTGTATGTGCATGTGTTCATGCATGCATGCAGGGTTAGATGTTGGTGTACTTTTTTGCGAGTAGGTGAACCACTTTCAAGCGGACAGCTTAAAAGGGCCGGAGAGAATGCCCTGGCCAGCAGCACAGCTCAGAATGATGAATGTCTCTCTATCGCAGGATTTGTCAAACACAAACACATTCTTACCCGCTGACCATGAAGAGATTAGGGGACTTAGGGCTGCACGTGCAGCAAAAAATTTTCACGTTTAACTTTAGTTAAACACAACAATTGAAATGCAGCATTATTTATACAACACAGGTATGTGTGCAAGCAATTCCTCCCTCGATCCTGTACCTTGATAAAGCGAGCTGTACTCCACTCATTCAGCTGTAATTTATTTGTCTTTAAAACAAAAGATTTACAGTCTTTCTCATTTCGGTGTATAATGAGTGTTTGGGCTCTTCGAGGCCTGTCGAGTCTCTTTGACAGCAGTAAACTCCCCTACATAAGTAAAAAAAAAAAAGTTGAGGATTAGCATTCTTAAGCTTGCATTTCAAACACAGGGGGTGAGGAAGATAACTGCTAGCTTTGTTGTCTAAGGCAAACAGGATTGTCAGAGGTGTTAGTTGATTGTGTTGTCCTTAATGTCCTGTGCATGATGGCAGTTTGTGTAAACCTAACGTTACACAGATTTGTAAAGATGTATATGTGTCTGACCTGGTTTGAGAGATTCTTTCTACGGATGTCAAAATATTGGCATATTAAGGGTTGATTGTTTCAGGTTAATGGTCATGCAAAATTGCGCTTGAGCGCACTTCACTTGGAGCTGCCTGTCATTGAGTCGCCTGAGCGGATTTAGCGATAAGAAAATTTGCATTACGTTCACTGTTGTTTTCCTTGTTGTCTGTTAATTCCAGTCTACTGAAGTGCTTACTGACCCATGCAAAGACAAAAAATGCTCATCACTAGGCTGTTTGTGGTTGCATATGGAACTTTTTTTTTTCTAGACAACACTACAACAAGACTATTTTAAAAATGTATTATTATTCAACTTTTTCATTTGTTATTAGTGCTACATTTTCCCCTATTATATACATGCATTTTTAGGCAAGACACACACATACACACACACAAAAGCCCAAATGATGTAATCAACTTTAATTAAGTGATAGACTTGAATAAAAATGCAAGACTGGATAAAAAAGTGAGTGGTTCACATTTTTTCATTATATTGCATAACAAAATGAATGGTGTGTGTGTTCTTGCAACCTCCAAGCTAAAACAAAATGTTGGCCCTGTTCCACCTCCAGAATCCTGTCAAGTTTGCCAAGATTCTGTCAAGCTAAACAAAAAACACAATGTTGCGGATACATGATATGGTGTCTCTTGGCGAGGTATTGTGTGATTAGTTAAAACAGAGACAGTACTTCTTTTTTTTTATTCAGTCAGCCTGGATAACCATTTAAACTGGAAGGAAAAAAAAATCTAATGTAGTGGCTAATGTAAGACTGTGCTTGTGCATATGGGTGCAGCATGCTTGTAAAGCCTTACATTTCTTCTCCCCCCTCCCTGTCCTTTGTTTATTACAGGCTACAGTGGCCTAATCATGCTATTTTGTTAAAGAAACTAAATCTTTTTATTTCCCACTCCTCAAAGTACAGCCTTGACTGGAATGTTTAAAACGCGGGTACCAGCAAGTACAAAGAATGTGATAATAGGGATGTTGAACTGGAGCTAAAAAGGAGGAAGCCTAAAGCCACTGGGTTAAATGTCAAGGTCAGGCAGGAAGGTAGGGGGTGGATTTAGTGGTACAAACCAGTTCTGGAGGCTGCAATTGTGGGATACTCATTTTCTTCTTCTGTTTTTCTGTGTTATGATAATTACATTTGCCCCCAGAATCCATGTCTTTTTCTCTTTTTTTCCATACAGCTATCTTCCCTGGTTTGAGAATTACTACAAGCTGCTAAACACCCTGGCAGACTACTTATTCAAACACCAGGTATGTTTACAGATTGTTACAACTTAAAAACACCCAACTGATGTGCTTATAGTGTTTAGAAATTGTTGTTATTGTATAACAACAGTGCACACAAGACTGTTTTTTCATGCTTGCACCGTGAAATGTTAATGAGGACTCTTAAAACACACTCTTGTTTAAATGTGTGTTCATATGGCTGGACTGAAGCAGGCTGTCTACTGAGCAAGCCACGTATGTCACTGATGCCTGTCACCAAGAAAAAAATGACCATCTATTAGCCAGGAAAACCAAACTCGTTTAGTTACACAGTGAAGTGTGCAGACAGGAGAAGGTTCGTCCCAGTGCTGTTAGTCAGCCAGAGCTGGTTGGCACTTTCCTGCTTTGCTTTGCTGTGCTGTTGATATTTAACAGACCAAACATGGAACAGGAAGTCTGTCTTTCACAAATTACTGGAAAACAAATCTCTGGGAAATGTGCTGCATCCAAAAACCTGCCCCCCCTACAACCGCCCTAAAAAGGATGCATACTAAAACAATATAAAGAAAACAACAGAGATGGGGCTGGGGGTAGTTTAGGAAAAATGAAAAGTTAACGAGGGAAATATGCGGTTTATGTCAAATAAAAACCAAAACATTTAAGAAACCATGAGGAAGAACCATGTAGAAGTGTCGCTGCATCACTGGGCTGTCATGCTGTTACACTCAGCAGTGCTACTGAAAGAATGCATAAGCAGCAAAAAGACATAAACTCATAAAACACTGAGAAAAGTTAGTCTGAACAGCAAGAACAGCAGAAATTAAGAAGGATCTGATCTATATATATATATATATAAATGTGTGTGTGCATGTACTGTTTAGTGTGTGTGTATAGATGTATATTAAACACACATTTTAAGTTTTCTTCATTTCAATTTCATATTACATTATATTATAGCTGGTTTTGTTTTAATTGCCTGAGCTCATGTCCTCCCCAAAACTGCCCTCTACAAAATGCAGTTATTAATAATAAATGAAAGAACTTTTTCCCCCTTACATTTTTCCCCAAAAACTGTACAACATAAAGTTAAAGCTCTGTGCCAAATGAATCTTAATCTTCAGAGGCTGTCTGATGGCACACTCTACACATGAAGCTCATGTCGACTGACGAGGACAGACAAGAGCGTCGATGGTTTAAGGCAAGAGGAAATGAACTGTTACCTCAGGCTGTTTTACTGACCGCACATGTGAGCATCCAGGATCTCATGAGAGTAGCTTGTGCTGTTCTGAAATGCAGACATGCACAGAAGTACCCAGCATCATAAAGTCACTGTTCAACCCCAAATTCAGTCTACACAATTTTTCACTCAATGTAGTTGATTGGCTTAGACATACAGCGAGTTTTGTGCTCTGTGACCTTCACAGAATTACTGAACACTGTAATGTTATAGAAAGCTTAGACAACTGCAACTGTGCTGTGCTTATCTCAGGACTACTGAACATGCTCTCAGCATATTTAGTACTGTTTGCTTTTACATCTGTTTACTGGAAGGATGTGTAATCCAACTATCTGGGGTTACCTAGAAGACATTGGGTTCCCTCTGCTTTTTCTCAAGGTTTCTTGTCTCAGAGAGATTTTTGTTGCCTCTGGCATCCTCATTACACACCTAAATCTGTAAAGCTGCTTAAAAGTGCTGTTACAAAAAGGAACCAAATAGAATTCAAAAACAATGCTTGATGCAATTTGGCATTGAAAACTTTAAAAGTGGGAGAAATCATAGAGTTCCAGTGAGAATTTTTTAGACTGTGTAGTAAAAAATGTAGACTATTTGCTTTGTACAAAATTAGCATTGTTTATTGTGAGACAAACTACAGGCTACATCAACGGAATGTTTGACTAATAATTAATAAAATATCTTATGCATCTGAAATACCATATTTAATTTTCAAAATTAGATTTAGTGTAAAGAGTCTAAATACATTAAAAAGCAATTGTATGCCTGTATTCCTTCCAATACCTATAAGAAAATAAATTGTGCCCTTGTTGTGAGAGCTCGTAAATGACCAGCGTTATAATCCGGGGGCCTGTTTTGTGGCGACGCTACTCTCCAAAGGCTTCTTAAAGCCGCCTTCACTGAGTAAGGACCTACGGTTAATTACGAACAGCCAACGCCAGTCATAAATCATCCCTTGAATAATAAGCATCTGCCGCGGCCCAGCTTACCGTCTCTTAACCTCAGGATTGCTCGTTAAACACGCGCCACTCGGATGTTTTTTCCCTTTCTCTGTAGGCTTGCTTCAGGAATACACAGTGCGTGCATTCTCCAAATTGATCACTGATTATAATGTTACTGTGCCCCAACATCCTTTGGTTAACTTTTTTTTTCTTAGGAAAACGATCTGAATGATTTGTTGGAGAAGCTGTACAGGCTGACCGTGCCAAAGCCAAGCACAGCCGTAACTCTGAGCGTGGTAGGTACACAGGGTTGGCTTTTTGTTTTTTGTCTGTTGGTTCGTTATTTTGAGCAGCTCTATTCTGAATTTTCTTGCTGATCAGACTCCACCGGCCGCTGTTAGCCCTAACAGCCACTTTTCACATATCATCACCACATCCTGCCACAAGTGTAAGTTAGCGCGCCCTTAACGAGCTGCCTGTCAGAGCAAGAGGTGCATATTTGTAGTTTAAAAATCTACCTGAAAGTTTCCCTAGCAGATTTAGCATTTTAGACATTGTCAAGTCTCAAAGTAAAATGATCAATAGTCCTGCTTGCCTGCAGTGTTTGCATGAAACACATTTATAATTAATATATTTATGTACATTATTTGTTTATATAAATACATTCTTGTCTGTACCATTAAATCATTTTGTGTTTGTGGTTTGATTTTGTTTAATATATAATATTTATAAACAGTCTTGTGGTTTATATTATATTTGATTTATATGTACTGCAAATATCCAAATGCCTTTTGTCCATTTTACTATACAAGACAGTAGTATTTCATAATTTTTAACAATATTGACCCATTTGCTGTTTTAAAAACTATAACCATCACTCTCATTTTGTACACGACAATTAAACAGCAGCATTTAATTTAATTTAATTTAATTTAATTTAATTTAATTTAATTTAATTTAATTTAATTTAATTTAATTTAATTTAATTTAAATGTACTAATGTCTGTATTGACATGGGTGCACTTTACAAATGATAAGGATTATGCCATATTCTGTGCTGATAAATGAAGCAGTATTTTTGTAGTTTGGTATTAGTAGTAGTAGTATTTGATTTAGTGTTTTTAGTTTTTAGGCTGTTGATGTGTGAGAACAAGTGCTTGCATATTGCCAATGGGCGAGTTGTGAAAGACAGAGGAAGCCAAAAGTCAGTGAATTGAGAAGGAACGATTATAGAAGCAGGAGCAAGAACAAGAAACAGCCCATAAATCCGACACTTTCATGCTAATTGCAGAATCCAGTGCTGTTAAATATGGCCAAAGAGACATCACTAAATGACCAACCATACAATTTAGGTCTTGCTTTAAAAAAAAATTGAAACAAAATAAAGTATGCTATATATTGAATGATTGCACCATTACACCGCTCTGTTCTGCTTTGAAGCATTAAAAAGATTCATTAGATTTAAAAGCAAAGGGCTGCTATACTTTTGCGTGTTTGTATATGTGTTGAAAAAGTCATCACTGGTTTGTGCTTGTGTAAATAACTGCTTAATCATACAGAAAAGGATGGTTTCCTTTGTATTAAATGTAGAAGTCATTTTCATACAGATGAATTCAGCAGACACTGGATTTGTCTTGTCCTGAGATGTGCTTGTTATGCTTGATCACCGAAGCTGAAACTAGTTAGTAAACTTGCTAGCCTAAAAGCCCCATTTAGCAGTGATTTACTTTGATTGGTAATTTATTGTTATCCATTTTTTCCTTTGTCTATCTCTGAATATTACCCATCTTACAATAGGGTTGTAAGTCTGTAATGTATGTAATGCCAAAAAAAATCATATATATATATATATATATATATATATATATATACTTACTGTGGCCTGGAATTGATCAAAAATTTTGTACTGTGCAGAAAGGTGTGTGTGTGTGTGTGTGTGTGTGTGTGTGTGTGCGCGCATGTGCATTTAGGGAGGGAGGTATCTAGGATCTGCCTCACACCACTGAGAGCAGCAGGCAGGCAGGCAGAGCACAGTGATAACAAGCACTTTGATAATGTGTGATTTTTATAAACATGGCTGCAGAGTTGCTGGCCGCAGCCAGTTGGAAGCGTAGCCCACGACACCAAGGCCAATCAGACACTCTGTGTGGGAGAATATACACAGGGGCCTGCACGTGACAATGAATGAGGCATTAAATGCTTTTTGCTCTTTTCTTTCGGGGCAGAATTAGTTGCTGATACATGTTGTACTTCTTACGAGAGGAACAGTTTCTTTAAGATATTTTTCAGCTGCTGTAGATTTTTCTTTGCATTTGATAAATTGCACTTTCCTTGGAGTCGCACTGCATAGTTTAAATAATTTAAACCAAGTTAATTTTTTCCCCATTCTTCATATTTGACAAGATAAAAGTTGCTTTTGTTAGTGGAGCATATGCAACAGCCAGAGTGTTGAACCCAGACACTCGGCAACAGATGGACACTCTTCACACACACAATGAGGCACGGCCTAGCCTGGGGAGAGAGAGAAAGAGAGAGAGAGAGAGAGAGAGGGAGGAAGAGGGAGGAAGAGAAAGAAAAAGTGAGGAATACTGTGCAAGCAAACAAAAGCTCTAAAGTTAGTGTGCAGTGTGGGATCTCGGCTTCAGAGCCTCTTTGATCCAGACATTAAACCTGTGTGGCTGTTCAAGCGCACACCAGGCCGATTCTTCTGATCCTGTCACCACAGAGCTGCTGGCTTCTGGGTCTTAATAAAGAATTTCTGTCCTGCACCAAGACTCTTTACATTTATTTCTAATACTAATAATACTAAAACTGCCAATAGTGCTATAGCTACTACAGCTATTACTAGTGCTAGTGCTAATACTACTGCTGCTACTAATGCTACTGGAACGAATACTACTACTGCTACTCATAACATTATTAAGACTTCTATAAATAGTACTAATGCTCCCACAGCTGCCACTTATCATTGCCACTGCTATTGCTACTATTAATACAAGTGCTAATACTGCTGCCATAATGCTTCTTTCAACACTACTACTGTTACTACTGCTGCTGCTGCTTTCATTACTACAAATACTACAAATATTACTAATACCACCACAGCTGCTACTCATACTAATACTAATGCTAATTTTTTTGATAATAATACTGATGCTAGTCATATTATTGTTGTTATTGTTATTATTATTATTATTATTATTATTATTATTATTATTATTATTATTAATAATAATAATAATATTATTGTTATTATTGTGTTTTGAGCCTTTACAATTGAGCTTTTAATGATTAAATTTTTATTTTCAAAAGTAGCATTTTCCAAAGCCATACAGTACTGGTGTACAGTGTGTGTGATTTAAAACATCTTGCCATAGGGCAAGTATTAACAAAGAGACAAATTTTTTGCTCATTTTTAAAATTCCGTTCTCTCTATCATTTGTCTTCATCTAGCACTTGCACTTTGTTGCCCCAGATATTACTGGACTTCCTACCATACCTGAAAACGTGAGTACACTGGTAGTGTGTGATTGCATGCTCAAATCAGCACTTTATCCTTCTTCATTAGGAATGCAGCCGATGTACGTAGTGCACGGATTTCACTTATTGTTAGGCTTTATTAAACCACTATTTATCTCTGTCATAGTTATGAGGTTGATATTAAATACCCTTACATTTTATTATTTCCATTCAATACCTAATGTATAGAGTTTCACATGTTCTTGTATTTACATTTCTCATTCTTCTCATCTATCATAGCCTGTGTGTGTGTGTGTGTGTGTGTGTGGGGCATCCCGTCCGAGTTAAATTCTCCTTGAATCTATAAAGAACTATAAACACACTAAGCTAGTACTCTGTGTGATAGCAAAATCCTAATATATATATATATATATATATATATATATATATATATATATATACACTACAGGTCAAAAGTTTGGACACACCTTTTAATTCAGTGTTTAGGGATTTATTTTCTACATTCTAGAGCAATACTGGAGATTTCAAAACTATGAAATAACACACATGGACTTAAGTAATCCATATGTAATGACAACAAAAAACAGTCAGTTGTTATTTTAAGACACGAAGGTCAGGTGTTCTGGAATAGTTCTTGCAAGAACAGTATTGTCAAGTGCATTTGCAAAACCCATCAAGCACCATGATGAAACTGGCTCACCCCAGTAAAGCAAGACCAAAACTTACCTCTGCTGCAGAGGGGAAGTTCAATTAGAGTTACCAGCCTCAGAAATCACCAATTAACAGCACCTCAGATTAAAGCCGTTATGAAGGCTTTACAGAGCATCAGTAGCAGACATATCTCAATATCAACTGTTCAAAGGACATTATTGTGTATTTCGGCCGCCTTCGGCATTAGGAAAGACCATGAAATTAGAAGGTGTGTCTCCAAACTTTTGACTGGTAGTGTGTATACATATATATATATATATATATATATATATATATATATATATATATATATATATATATATATATATATATATATACATATACATATATATATATATATATATATATATATATATATATATATATATGTATGTATATATATATATATATATACTCTCTTTAAGACCTTATTTTCTGATAGTGTTGCAAATAGAGTGTAACCAAATAAATCTAACTGAGTACTAAATAACTGAGTACTTTTACAAAAGCGCTTTTTATTGTTGTGTCTCTCATCAGAGGAATCTAACAGAATACTTTGTGGCAGTGGATGTGAATAACATGCTGCACCTGTATGCCAGCATGCTGCACGAGCGACGCATCATCATTACCTCCAGTAAACTTAGCACTGTAAGTAGCTCTTTGACTCTCTTTAGCTTTGAAATTTTTATATTTCATGTTATTCTGCAGAGTTACATTATAATCTCATTATATTCAATGTCAACTTCATATTACACTTAATATTATTCATTTCCAAGCTGCTTAGATTTTAATTGTCAGCCTGGCTTTATATTATCAGTTATAACAGTTCCAGCTTTTTCACATAGTTTCTGTCCAGCTCCTCTTCCCTCAGGAAGGGAGTGGAAGCTTATCGCATGGGCAGCCTGAAGCTTCCTGATGGTTCAGGGAGAAACAGCAAGTGATGTCATGTGCACATTATCTCTGCTTACTCGCCGAGCTATCTGTAGCCAGAGAGCGAGGGAGAGATGGAGAAGAGCCTGTCAGCTTGAGCCAATCCACGGACTATTTCACTCCTCCTGGTTGCCACCATCATTCTGTGTGCTCACTGACACGAGGGCTTAGAGTGTGTAAATCATTAGTCTCTTGGGTAAAGGCCCCCCTCCTTCTCCCCCACAGCCCTTTTTAATGTGATTTGCTGTTTTGGAGAGCAAGAGGGTAGCCAGCTGTCCGTTTACGAAACAACAGAGTTAGAAGGAAACCCATAGTTATTTGTGAACTCCTTTAAACTCCTTAAACTTCTCATCTTAAACTCTAAATCTGTCCATCTTTTCTTTTCTGATACAGTGCTGCAGGATTGCAAGCTGACTGTAAATAATACTATATATATATATATATATATATATATATATATATATATATATATATATATATATATATTTTTTTTTTTTTTTTTTTTTTTTTTTTTTTTTTTTTTTTTTCCCCTAATCATTGAAATGTAGAATGAATGTGGCATTGGTCTCTGTCCTACTGTCCTTGCAGGATAAATAAGAAAGAAAGAATGAGAGAGAGAGAGAGAGCGAGAGCATACATTATGCATGCTTCAGGCTGACCCTCAATGTTTGGGGCCCCCAGTGTACCTTTCCGTGTCAGTTCTAGCTGAACACAGGCACCGCCTTGCCTGTACCAGAAAGCAAAGGAATAAATCATGATCTTACAATGCCGCATCAGTCGACTCATCGCTGTTTTGTGACCAGAGGCGAGGCGCGCCGCTGTTTCCGAGGTGCATCTGCGAGGCAGCAGCCCGTGCTGCCTTGTCACACACTGGTATAATTGTGCCACATCAGGTGCCCTCTAACTAGTCAGCTGGGAGGCCCTGAGTCTTTGACAGCAGATTTCTTATCATGCTGTCAGCGCTATGCTAACAAGAGCAGATCCTGTCTTGGCCTGTGGTGTTAGCCACTCAGGTTCTTTGGCCCCATACTTCTTACCCCCCTTCTCACATATACATGCACACACTTCTTTTTCCCCCTTACTCCTTTTCTCTTTGTCATTCTTTTTTCATTTATCTGCGTAGCACTCTGCAGTCTCATTTTTGGCCTTTCTGAGCATTTCTCCTACCCCTGCTTCTTTGATAGTTACTTCTCATTGTTACTTCTCGTTCAACACCACCAGCTTGCTTTTTTCTGGGCATGCTATGTGGACGGGTTAGTATTATCCCGTGTTTATCTGCCTGTGCCCTTTCAGTGTCTTTTTTCTTTTCCCCTCAATGTCACCTTCTTGTTAGCACTGAGCATAGACAGGAATGGAGAAGGAATTGTGGTAATTGGGAAGCAAGCACAAGAACCAGTATAGAAAGAGGTTCTAGGGGAAGTTGGTGCACACTCTCAATGTTGTCACCCTTGTCAGGGGGAAATCACACATTGGTCTGCCCCAGTTGCAGTGATACTGCTGCCAGCAGTGCTGTTTCTATCAAAGATCAGAACTTTTTGTCTGGTGTTAGAGATGCTAAGAATATTCACTGATCCAAAAGGCACTGTTTACTAACTTCTTTACATGGACAAATATATCTGTAGGTTGCGTTGTTGCTGTCAAAGGCTGTGTTCATGTAAACATGGCAGAATGGAGATGTGTGTGTTCCTGGTTCACCAGTGTTAAATCTACTTTGAGCATATATGAGAAATGACTTAGAGCTTTATAGGAGACCGCAGGGAACACTGCTGAATTGCTTTTTTTCCTTCCTTGGAACTACAACCCAGTTTTCATTCCTATTATGCGTCTTCTGAAATCATCTTGATGGGGCAAGATGAAGTCACGTCAAGAAATATTGGCACACTTGGTAAGATGAAAAAAAACGTAAGAAAAATTAACTGTTATTTAATTTTAATTTATTGGCACCCAGATCCCAGCACAACAGTGGTTTTCAGTTCAGAGGTTTAGGTCAAGGCAACTAGAATGGCCATGTCCGGAGATTTTTTTGGATTTGGAGTATTTTGTATGGATTTGGAAGCATGTTATGGATCTCTATCCAGTTGGAGGATCCAACCACAACCCAATTGTAGCCTTTATTTAAAATCTCATGGTAGTTCATGGCGTCCCTGGTGCCCTGCATCATACCAGTGTTCTTTGGAGTTTTTGGAGGAAAATCAAAGACCGTCACAGTGGGGATTCATGTATTTTCAGTATCACCTCCTGCCTTTTTTAACGTCAGACCTTGAGTGTTTGTTGCTCAAAAGCTTTTTTTTTGGGGCTTTTGTGTCTTCATCTTGCACATGTACTGTACAACTCTGTTCCAGACAAATGATCTAATATCGTCTAGTGAAGTCCACATGCTTATGTTTCTTGTTTGGTAAAATAAAAAGGCTTTCTTATGGCACACATCCTATACACCATAATTTGTAAGTATGGAGGTAGTGTGTAATTCAGTTGAAGTATAATTAGTCCATTACCTATTATAAGACCATCAGTTATTTTTGTTTCTCAAGTGATGATGCCTCTTCTTGTTTTAAAATCTGTTACTGGACTTCGAAACAAACAGATGAACAGCACATATGGAGATTTTCAGGTGTGCTTCTATCATTTTCTAGCCATTGCCGGGTTACGAAGGTCAAGACGTTTTTGTCACTTTTTTTGTATTTTCTGATATTCTCCAGGTTGATGAATGGGCTCTGTGTCACCTTATATTTATACACCAGTGAAACAGGAAGTCATAGTGAAGTCATAGGAAGTGACTGCTTAAGAGTTTTTCTTTAAACAAGAAAAAATAAAGTCAGATTCAGCTAATTAACTACTGACCTGCAAATGATTTTGGAGGTGATTGAGCTGGCTTCTTTTTTTAAACCTTGACCCTTATCTCTCAAAAGGTAAGACAATATATATATATATATATATATATATATATAATAAAAATCAAAAGAACAAAAGTGTGTGTGAGAGAGGGGGGGGTGCCCAGCTGTAGGATGTCCCTAGTGACTGGATCATGGGCTGTGTTGTTTCTCTGAGCCTGGTCACCTCTGCTTAATCTGCTGTGTGGCTGGTCTCCACTTAACATGCTCATTAGTAGCAGCTCACAGTGAGCCCCAGCAGGCACCAGGCCAGAAGTCCACATTTTTCCTAGAGAAATAATATTTTTTATAACAAGTTTATTATAACACAGTGGAATTACACACACACTACCTTTTTTTAAAGGCATTTGTCATAGAATATTTATCATCTTGACAGAGATTTATTTTTTTTAGATATATATTTAGTGGATTATTTTGTATTTTCACAGTTTTATTACTTAATTAATTCAAATAATAGAAAAAAACATGCTTCATCTATGAATGCAGGGTAAATTAAGGTTGACTTAAAAAGCTTTAGAAAAAGAGAGTTTGGAAAAATATCAAGCATCTTCTTTGGTTTTGAATTTTGACCTTCACATACTTATCTTGGTTTCACCACCTCCCCTTCTTCCCATCCCTTTGAAAACAGATAGTGCTTCCCTTTCAAGTTAAGAGTAAATCAAGTCAAATGGAGCTCCCCTTTAGGCTTTGTTGAAATAACTGGAGTCGTCTTCCTCATCTGTACGTGGTACGGAAAGGTTTCTCTCCAGGAGATTAGACAGCAACCTGTTTTCACAGTCGAAAGGAAAGTGTTCTCGAGCGCCACAATGACCCCTTGACATCATTTACTGTTGTGGAACTGTTTAAATAAAATGCTCATAAAACAGGGAAATGTCTGGAAGCTTTGATATCCTGTGATACCCACCTGGTGGGAGATGATATAAATATTCATTTATCGCTCCTAAATTATCCAGACACAATTAGACATGTCACGGCTTAAGGGTTCTTATTTACAGAGAAAACTGCAAAACAAATTTGCATATATAAGAATGAAAAAAGAACAAGAACAAGGCTCTGTTTTTGCTTAATTAAATCATGCCTAAAATGAGGTGATATGCAGGGTTTGTGGTGTAAAATCTAATTTATATATAATTTAAAATGAAATGATCTTTATGCATGGCCTTGTACTGAAGAGGGATGGGTAGAATTCAAGCCGTTGCTGAGCTTGGGTAGTTTTGGTGGTCATTTGTGACAAGAGGGGTATTTGTGATTGTTTCGGAGCAGCGCTTCACACATTAGTGAAATGAGACCCCCAACACACACACACACACACAAATATCCTCCCTCAGCCTCTCTCCCTCTGGTATTCCTGCAGCTCATACTTTCTCTCTTGGCTAACTCATGTTTCATTCTTTGGCAATTTGCCCTAATGAAGTCCCAGAGGAGCCTTCAGACCTCTGTTCTTTTTCCATATTTAATCATGTTATTTTAATCTGGGAGATGTGTGTGCGTGTGTGTGTGTGTGTGTGTGTGTGTGTGTGTGTGAGTGAGTGAGTGAGTGAGTGAGTGAGTGAGTACACAGGCGCATGCACTTGTGTGTGGTGGAGGCGTATTGTTCTGGGGGGACACACACAATGCAATTGTTAGGTAGCCATGAGCACAGATGACTGGAAGAGGGAGGGTTCACTTGGGTTTCGCCCATCAGGCTTCCCACCCAGCCAGTCAATTAACTGTTCCCTTATTGTTTATTAGCTGTATTTACTTTAAGCTCTTAATTTTATAGTGATGTTCTGCCCATGCATTATTAAATTGATGATCTCAGTAGTCTCTGTCTGTCTCCTCAATGTCTGTCTCCTCAGTTTGCTTTAGCAGCAAGCAAAATAAATAAATGAATTTATATGTATATATATATATATATATATATATATATATATATATATATATACATATACATATATATATATACATATCTCATACCACAGTCTGTGCCTGATATATCTATCTCTCTATTGTTTTTGCTCTCATTTCCACATAGTTAACCGCATGCGTGCATGGCTCAGCTTCCATGCTCTACCCCATGCACTGGCAACACATCTACATCCCTGTTCTTCCCCCACACCTGCTGGACTACTGCTGGTAAGACCATCTTGCCTGGTTGCTATTCTCCTACAACTGTCCACACAAACACATACACACAATTACCAACTTTTATACACATGTACGCTTTGCTTTGGCATCAGATAAACACTTTATGTCAGAAGATTTGGACAGTCCTGGTCAGCTATTACATTACAAGTTGGTTTCTTTTTCCTTTGCTTTCTCACCCTCTTACTTTCTACCTACTGAGCAGAAAGCTATAGGACATGCAGCAGCCTATTCGCCTATTATCACTAGCCTATTGGCCACATAACTATATCGAGCATCTGCACCAGCAGCTACTCCAAATGATCTAATTATGCAGCTCTGCCTCGCCCCAACCCAACAAAGCCTGAAAACATGATGCGCACCAATTAGACTAATCACCTTCAGGCTCAGAGTGGCCCTTCCTGGAAAAAGTCAAAGGCAGTAATACATTTAGCTTCCTCAAGCACATTTTGCCAGATTCAGTCACTTTTCTTGGGCTTACATTTTGATGCCTCTCTTTTTGGGTTGCCCGGAATTATTTTATGTTTATTCTCTGTAAATGGTTCACATTATATGGTCGGTAGTTTGTGCACCCTTGACCATCATTCTCACATGTGCTTGATTAAACATCCCTTTCCAGACTTGACCTCACTCTTCTGTGAAGGTTTTCCAATAGATGCTGGAGCATGGCTGTGGGAATTTGTGTTCATTCAGGAGTATTAGTGAGATCAGACACTGATGTTGTAAGACTGAGGAGGTCTGGAGTTCAGTTAATTTTACAGTTCAAGTTGTTGAGTGGGGTTGAGTCAGAGTCAGGGCTCTGTGCAGGACACTCGAGTTCTTCCACTCCAACCTTAACACACCATGTCACCATGGAGCTCTGTGCTTTGTGCACAGGGACATTGTCATGCTGGAACAGGGTTTGAGCCTCTTGGTTCCAGTGATGGGAAACTGTAACGCTACAGCGTACAGAGACATTCTATATAATAAGTTACCATTTTGAGGAACAGTTTGGAGAAGAGCCACATATTGAAGTGATGGTCAGGTATTTTTAGCATTTAGTATTTTTTCATGCCATTATATTAGTTTTGCTATTGAATATAACTTCTCTTGATTCCCAATAGTGCACCCATGCCGTATCTGATTGGAGTTCATCTGAGCCTGTTAGAGGTAAGCAACATTAATCTACTGTCAGTAGCTCAGTGTGTTTGTTCAGCCTCTCAGAATAATTACTCACTGACCAGTAACAATCACTATATAGTGTCACAATGTCACTATATATATATTCTCATCTAGTCCTTCTAGTCATTCAAATTAAATTGGAGAAGTTGTTTGATGCCAATATTACTGACATCTTGAAATGCAAGGATATACTCAAATGTACAGCCTTTTATCTCGTGTGTGTGTGTGTGTGTGTTCCTGAGATATGAAAGAACATAATACAGCACAAAAACAAAGAGCCAGTGTGTTTGGATGTTGAGAGCTGGCATGTTGGCTAGTGGTGGACCTATACCTGTGTGTGTGTCTGTGTGTGTGTGTGTCTGTGTATGAGAGAGAGAGAATGAGAGTGAGTGAGTGAATCTGATGTTGCTGACAGTTGCAGACACCGGCAGTATTTATCACACTTTTGCATTAGTGACAGTCCCCCTATCTGGCTGCACATAATTAGACCAAATCAGCACGCAGGCCTCCATAGCAGCAACTGTCAAAAGTGACAAACCAGAACTTTTTTTTTTACCCACTTGGATGTTTCCCCACCTGCACCAACAGAATAATTGTGGGATTTGTCACCAACAGGATGCATGACTACCTCTGTGTGGATGCGCAAAATGGTCCCATGGCTTAACTGGCTGAATGCTGCATTTTCCATTTTTTATAAGCAAGGAAATGCACGTGTGTTATTGAGATGTTTTTTTTCTTTTAGGACTGTTTGATTTATATCAGTTACATATAAAGTAGATATCAGTGGAGTGAATATTAAATATTCATAGTCATGCAAGGATAATTCAGTGGCATATTGTGTCTTGATTTTTATAGCATCAATCTTAAGACTGGCATATGTTTGTCAATTAGAGGACAAATGACCATTTCCATGTAGATTGAAATGATTGTAATGGTTTGTAATCATTCTGTGGAAAATGTGTTAGTTATTAGAACAAAATATCACAATAGACATGTGGAAATAGTTCTAATAAGCCCTACTGTATTTATTATACTGTGTTTTCTTGTTGTGTTTTAATGGACGTCCTTCCATTCTCCTTCACAGAGAGTGAAGAGTAGATCCCTGGAAGACGTGATCATTCTGAATGTGGATACAAACACACTGGAAAGTCCTGCTGATGACCTACACAACCTGCCCAGTGATGTAGTGAGTGTCCACAAATAAACATGCATACACACATTTTAAAAGTGTACACACACAAATCATCTCAAAAAACTTTTTTCATTTTTCCTGTGTGCTTTTATCTTGATGCTCCCTCTGTGCTTCTTTTACACATTATTTCCTCCTGTATTTCTCAACCACTCAAATGCTTTAATCGGACCAGAGGAAAAATGTCTCTTCCCTTGTCATTAGTAGTGCTGCAATATTTAGGCAAGCTCACCTCGTCACATTTAAAGGCCAGTGCTCTTGACTGGTTTTCAGAAGTCAGCAGTCATGCAGCTGCAGCCTTCCTCCATTTCTTTCTTTGTTTTTTTTTTTAATCATTATATTTCCAAGGCGTGCCTTTTCTGCCCACCCAGTGGCACCTCTCGCTGCAAGAGAAGCACGCTGGATTTTTCTGAAGATACAGAGAAGAAGGTGGCCAATTATCAGTCTCTATTTTTTCAGCCACCTGCCACTGCTTTCTCTCCTTAATTAATGGTGTGCTGACAATGGTCAGTGGTACAGAAAGCTATGGGTACCATCAGGGTCAGAAATAGTCTCTTATCAATCATTTTGAATATTAAGGGATTTGTTTTTTTATTTTTATTTTTCCCCCTTTCTCTTGCTCACTTTGCAGAATTGGTGGCTGTGTGTCAAAGTGCAGGAGAATAAAATCATTACAATTCTGCAATTGGCATTTCATTTGTAAATTAAATTGTGAGGGTGTCATAAATGAATCAGACTTTGAAACTGACAGAAGAAGACAAAGAAACCCCTTTGTCTTTATAGTATGATAAATGAAGTGCCAGAACAATGTTTGCTTTGATCTTGGTGCACAATTGTTCATTGACTAATGATGGAGCATGCACTCTGAATCATGTTAAATTATCCCACCTGAAATGTAAATGTCAACACAAAATGATTTCTGTGTCTCTTCCTTGGCTACCTTACCTGTGGGGATATTAAAATTCATAAGAAAAAGAATAGAATCTAATTGAGCAGAGCTGAAAGCTGCTTTTGTTCATTTGTTAGTTAAACTGCCTGTCATATAGCATTCTCTACAAGTTCAGTGTTTTAAATCCGAGGGCAGTGCACAAAACTAACAACCAGGAATTAATTTATGATGTCACATCACACACCTTGAGGTGTAAAGAGGCTACCAGTTTGTTCTAATGCTTTTTTATTTGGGATTTTTAAAAGAAAATCAGTATATTTTAGCACTAAAAGGGAGTGTTTCTTCTTTGTTTTAATACATCTTTTAACCTGATTTAAGACAAACTTTATGACATTCATATACTTATAGGTATGAAGTCTATTCTGCCATGTGGACTCTATTATTCTGTGAGTCTGACGGTTGGTCCAGCTCTCAGTTAGGTCAGAGGTGACAGTTGTCCTGAATTACCTTCCAGACATGACTTGATGCTGAGCTCTTTGCTCTCCTTGGCATAATGGCCATTTCCCACAATTGTACACATAATATTTTAGATTTATTGACTATTAGAAATGCTACCATGCCTGTGGAGATTGTGCTGCATGCAGATTGACAAATATAGAGAATAATTGCAGTGGCTCAGAGCAGCCTTTTGAAAAAAGAGTTTTTAATAAAACTCAATTCAGTGTTAAATCTGATTTTACAGCTCACAGTTTACATACATAAGGAGTTTAATTATATGACTCCAATATCTTTGTTGTGCCGTTTTGTCACAACTTTGGAGGTAACCTTGTAGTAATTAGCTTTAACTTCCTGGCTGATGTATTGAGCTGTAGCGTCATAGCTTCAATATATCTACCTATTTTTTCTTCCTCATGATGCAGCAAAGCACCTCCAGAACAATGTATATTTATTTGTGTGAGTGCGTGTGTGTGTGTGTGTGTGTTTGTGGGTAAATCCCCATACCAAATTTTCCCCTCTTTCCCTCCTTAAAAGTGAATCTGCTGTACTGTTTTTTTTTTATCAGTTATAATTGGAGATGGTAAAAAGGGAAGGGTGTTTACTTTCGCATCCAAAAATAGGAAATTATGAGTGTGTTATGTACCAAACAGCTAAGAAGTGAATGTGAGCATTATTTGATCCTTTGTCTGCTTGTGGCATGTAAAGCTACAGACAGACATCTCTGTAAATTGTTTTGGTTTTTTGTACAAGCAATAGAAGCTCTTTGCTTGTTTTTCTGTTGTTGTTTTTTTTCTTGTTTTTTTGCTGTTGCTAGTATGACATTCTTTTCTCTGTCTTGTAGACTTTTTTATAGTTGTATCCTTACTGTGTTTTATCATTTCTATTGGAGTCATCTGTGAAAATTATAGGTTTGTGCTCCCGTGTTATATATATTTAAGGCAGTAAGATAACGAGTGAATAACACAGTGAATATCAAGCATGTCAAAGGTGCTGGACATGTAAGCTCTTGAAAAAGTTTTTAACATGAATATTGTAAAAGGCGCCATACAAATAAATTGAATTGAATTGAATGTAATCTCTATTTACTGAAGCAATACTTGCATAGATGAGTTGAACATGTCCTTTCGTTAAAAAGAATCTGCCTGTCTCACATTCAGTCTCACAGTGTCCTGTGTGTGTGTGTGTGTGTGTGCACGCACACGCGTGTACCGGTGTTGGTGTGTGTTACTGTGTGTGTTGATGTGTTAGAGTGTACACTATATCATCTTGCTGCACATCAAAAGAAAGAAGCAGATTTTCATAACTATTCCTTTTTCTTTGTAGTTTTCTTAATTGCATCCCAGCGGCTTTCTTACTCACGGCCAGAATCCCTCACAAAACACCTTCCACCCTACCACTCCACCACTGACTTAAAAATGAAAAATAATAATTAAAAATATACATTTCTGTTTAGAATTCATGTGTCACATCTGTAAAATACAAATGAATATATCATCTACCTAATATATGTTCTAAATAGTATATAATCTAAATAGTATATAATAGTCTATATATAAATAGTATAAATATAGTATAAATAATATATAATAGTGTGTGTGTAGAGAGAGAGCATTAAAATTCAGTCGACTTTTTACATTTATTACTTTATTACCATGGCACAATGTTTAAAAACAATATATATTGACTGTCTAATGTGTTAAAAGCCATGTTAAAACAAATGACATTGCAGAATAAGATGTCAGAAACCACTTTGCAAAAGGAATGTGTTGAATCTTCTTTACAGTAAAAATATTTTGGTATTTATTGTTAAAAGGATTTGCCACTTAAGCCAGACACCATACTGTCAATGAAGCTCTTTACTATATAAAACAGAGTACATAATACATTAGACATATGTGGTCAATTCAGTATATTCTCTTTATGTAGTATTGTGCAGGCATATATCCAGACCTTGCCCAATTCAATCAAATCTTCTATCTTGAGTATAGACAGCTCTGTCCTGAAGTGGTGTGTGTGTAGCATGGCATGATTGGCTGTATGAAAGCAGCCCATCATTGAGGGAAGGCTTGTGGCATCATCCTTTGCAGAAAAAAAGGAGACAGTGATGCACCTGCTAATTATCATCTCCAGCTGGTGAGTTAAATGGAGATCTGTTTTGTAGGCCACCTCTGACCTCTGCTCTTTACTCTGTGCACTTCAAACCCAGTTGGGGAGTCGGCGCTGTAGAGTTTAATGAGACGCCATGTTTGCAGCACTTTCATCCCAAACTATCCTGCCTTGATGTGAATTGAAAAGATCACAGCTATGGGGAAAAGACCTATACCGGAAAGGCCTCTCTGCATAGATTATGAATATCATAACTCACTCTCACCCTGCCCCCCATTTCTGTCTCTGTCTTTCTCTCTGTCTTTCTCTCTCTCTCTCTCTCTCTCTCTCTCTCTCTCTCTTTCGCTCTCACTCTTTTTTCCTTTCTCCCTCGTCTCTCCCTCCCTCTCTTTACCCGCCCCCTGCAATACCAGTGCTTATAATTGGACCCACTGGGGGACTCTGCCTTTGATCACATCATAGGCTCAAAGACTTTACACTAAAAAATGTCACTCCCAAATAGGTTGATCACCTGTAGAGCTAAGCTTCCTTCTGATGCCCCCTCCTGCTCATGTCTCGTTAGTGATACTCAGAGTATAATAGTTAATTAGTCTGACAGATCTGTTGCTGAGATTGCATGCTTGATGAGCTGTTTGTGACTATCCAAAATCCTATTATTAATCTGAAGTTTGCATTTACACTCATTGCATACATGAAAAAATGAATGGGAAAATGGCTGAAGGTTTTACTTAAGTGAAAAAAATTGGTTGATTACTTTTTAAGTAATTCATTAAATGACTGCTATGCTTTACCACTGACCATTTTTAAAGTGATAAGACAACAATTCTCTTAAAAGTTTTGAGCGCATTAGTAATAGAAGCTTTGGGAATAATGATAAAAGAATAAAGGAGCTAGTGTCGCATTACAGGAATGTCCTTTAAATTTACAAATCTTAGAACTTTTTTTATGTTCTCCATTTTTACTAACTTAATTATAGATCAATTTTCACAAGTAATAGAAATGTACTCTGGCTGTGAATTGCATGTCCTACATGTTCCTATGAATGAAACTATACACCGATCAGGCATAACATTATGACCACCTGCCCCCTTTTGCCAAAACAGCCCTGACCCATCATGCACTGTGTATTCTGACACCTTTCTGTCAGAACCAGCATTAACTTCTTTAGCAATTTGAGCAACAGTAGCTCGTCTGTTGGATCAGATCACACGGGCTAGCCTTCGCTCTCCCATGTGCATCAATGAGCCTTGGAACACCTGTACCTCTGCTCAATCATGTGGCAGCTCAATGCCTAAAATCCCATCAATGTTTACATCAAACATCTCAGTGCATTTGACAGTGGCATGTTTGTACCAGACAGGGATGGGTTGAGTATCTCAGAAACTGCTGATCTCCTGGGTTCTCTGGAGTTTGCACAAAATGGTAAGTTCAGAGGACAAAAATGAACTGATGAGAGCACTCAGAGGAAAATGACCAGTGGTTTGAGCTGATGATGGCTAGGGTAACCTCCAATAAGCACTCTTTACAATCGTGGTGTTCAGAAAACCGTTTCACGACACACAAGTTGAACTTCAGACAAAAACAGGAATTTAAGGTGGGCACAGAATCACTGATTTTATGCATTGTGCTGCTGTCTTTTTATTCTCACACCCTGCCTTTAACTCAATTAACAGAGCAGCAGGTGCTCTTGGCAGCACAACAGATAAGCTACAAGAAAAGTGAAGAGGCTCGTCTCATTCGTTCTTCCTTTCTTTCTCTTGTTCTTTACCGTGTCTGGGGGGGGGTCACCTGCAAATGTGACACTTCACACTCTGAATGGTTTTGCCTCTTCCTCCATGATTTCAGAGGTGCTATTTTAACACTCTCTCCCCCTCAGGTCTCGAGTCTGAAGAGTAAGCTGAAGAAGCAGTCGACTGCCACGGGCAGCGGAGTGGCTCGGGCTTTTCTACGCTCTCAGGCTGCACTGTTTGGCTCTTATCGAGATGCTCTGAGATACAAACCCGTAAGCTTGACATCTGCATCTCTCTCACTTTCTTCTGAGTTGATTGCAGCAGATCCTGATGCACTATGTGCTTCTTATGGCTCTCTTCATTTATGAAGCAGATCTGCTATGACTATTACTGTTTCCCTTTTTGTCTGCTAAGAATGCTCTCTCTCTTAAATATAAGCTTTCTTCACAACATTAATATGTCTGTCATGCTGTCAGTTCTTTTTTTAAACCTCACACAGACCAGAGCCTAAGGATCTTTGGTTCAGGTAGACTTCAGTGCATTTAAAGGCAGCTGAGCACCACACCATCCATAAGCAAAGAGAAGAGTAAGGAGTGGTGGGGTGGAGGGATGTTAAGGTGGGCCTGTCTGTTTCAGTGAAATGTCAGAAGTTGAAAAGGCAGGACAGTCTCTTTGAAGCCTTCTTTCAGCTCTAGTGGAGTATTGTTCTCAGGCCTTCTCAACATCTCAAATGGGCTTTTCACTCTCAAGCCCGGCAAAGACTGAAAACAAAATATGCTCCCTGTTTGTCAATATGACTCTTTTTGTTGAAAACATAATTGATGTAACACTGTTGTGTACACAAACTGACTTTTTCTTAGTGAGGTGTGTTAAAAAAGAATCTTGTGCAGATTCTTCAAAGCAACATCTCAGCACGGGACATTAAATCTTTATATTGTGATTTCTATTGTTTTTTGGATTTCTTTTCCGCTTCTTTAAAACCACGTTTGGATTTAAAATGCCATTTTATTTGGGAAGGAATAGCCACATATAATATGGTAATTAGAATAATTACTCACCATTTGCCTCTGAAATCATTTTGTCATTTGCAGATGTTATTATTTGTATTATTCTCTTTTGAATATCTGGAAACAAAGGCACCAACACATGTTGATAACATTCTCATAGTGTTTTATTTTAGAGTGAATAATTAAGTCATTCTTGTAGATCTAAAAACATATATATTCTGAATACTGAGTACTGAATGTTAGATGAAGCTCAAACGTGTCATATCTACACTTTGCACAAATTTGTAATTTGAGATTTTAGAACTCAAGCATTCTGATATGTTTTCATTCAGGATAATTTGGGAAATGTTAGCTAAAATAATTGCTGCTTTTTAATGATAGACCATTTGCAAAAGGCCAGACATAGGTGTAATATTTCAGAGGCTTTATGACCATTTTTCTGCTATAATGTTCTCGATTCTAATGCATCCTTGCTGTGCAGATCTAAAGAGTGTCTGCCGTTGCAGTGAGCTGGTTGAATAAATTATATAGTTCAGCTTTATGAAGCCCATATGCCTTCACACCAGCAGCTTTACAGAGCACTGGGGTCTAGCTGAGCTGTAAATGAAACAAAAGCAGGCAAACAATAATGAGCTCCTATGCAAGAGGTGGTAAATGCAGTCTACTGCATTCAGATCGTTAAACATGGCTGTGGAAATAACGACTTCTCTAATTGATCACATCCTTACTTTTCAAGATTGGCATTTATTAGCTTTAGCATAGCAGTGTTTCAAACAGCAAAATTCAGTTCAAGTGAAATATTCACCTTAATAATCATCACATGTAAATAACGTTTTAGCTAAATGGAATTAAAATCAGCTTCCTGCTTTTTTAGGGCGAGCCAATCACCTTCTGTGAAGAGAGCTTTGTGGCACACCGCTCCAGTGCAATGAAGAGTTTTCTAGAGATGGCTGTGAACCTCCAACTCTTCAAGCAGGTATGACATGAGCAGAGAAGAGACACTCCTGTCATTCTTGGTCTTTGCCACATCTCTGGTATTTGCTTCAGTGCCATTGTTAATTTAAGAACTTCAGCTTTTCCTGCAGTGGACTTTTGTAACAGTTTTGGCCAGATGTTGGGTAACCACATCGATGCTGAGAAAGCGAGTGCGGCTAGCTGCCAAGAAAAAGCAGGGGAAGCCTGTCAGCCACGACCTGCTTTCTGTTTATGACCTTCCACACCCCTCCTCCAAACACTCACACACATCCACACACATCGCTCACCTTCCGCTGCCTCTTGTTCACACTGCCTGCGAAAAAGTGTAATGCACTCCTACACTACACTACACACACACACACACACAGCTGGTGTGCTCTAGTTCCATCAACTGACACCGTTTCCTATCTCTTTCTGCCTTATGTACAGTATTAATTCCATTCCATTAATTAATGATTCTTTCTTATTACAAACACTGTACAATATCTAATTTACCTGCTAGAACATTTTCAATTGATTAACACTGTTGCTTCTTTGACTTGCTCTGTTCATTATTTTTTATAATACACCATGGATATTTTTTAACAATGTATCGTTATCTTTTCTTACATATTGTGGTGAATATTGAACTCCATTTATTGGTATTTTAGTGGTGTGTCTAAGCCAACCTGATCAAAAATTTTCAGCTGGAGTTTCAGTAAATTAGATGTGTGTATATATGCTAGAAGTATATGTGTGTGTGTGTATATATATATATATATATATATATATATATATATATATATATATATATATACATATATATATATTTGTGTGTGTGTGTATTTATCTATCTAGCTATCTATTTGTCCCTAAAGCAAATTTGGCACACAGCCAACTAGGGAGTTTACAACACATTGATGCATAGTATATAGTATACAGCTTGAGACATATCAGATTGGACATTTATTGGTCACTTAGTGCTGGCTCTAAAAGTTTGCTTTATAAATTTTTTGTTTGCTTGCTTTTTTATGTTTGTATATTTAATATATATATTTAGTTAATACCATTAATAGGGTAATACCATTAATGAGTTGGTTTTACAAATTTTCATTTAACTTGTGTTTGTAATTTAAATGTACAAGCTATTTGAATTTGACAACAGAATCCATGTATAAACGTTCAGCAAGTTATTGCAAATTATTTGAATTAAAACCAATAAAGCTAGATTTACATTAGTTGGCATACAGTTACACCAACTTAGGAGCTAGAATACATTTTTCCTGAAATGACAGGATTTTTATGAATATTCAGTTTCTTTTTTTAAATGCTCCTATGAAGGTTTCCAAATAAATCTGTTTATATCCAGCTTGAAAAAATTAGGCCCAATTGTGATGTCTGTCGTCTAAGCCCATCACTCTCCTGGTTAAAACCAGCAAATTTATTGGATGCTGTTTTACGACCTCTTTGTGAAAAGTTACAGGAAGTTCAATTTCCCCAAAAGCATTGCACACGCTACAAGCCAGCCTGCCATGTTAATCCTCCATCTGATCTAAATTACAGGAACACAGTTTAGTGAATATGTCCGGAAGACTCTCTCTCTCTCTTTTAATAACCTGTGATACTGTGATTTATGTTGCAGTTCATTGATGGCAGACTGGCCAAATTAAATGAAGGAAGGGGTTTCACAGATGTCTTTGAAGAAGAGATCACAGAGGGGGGATTTTGTGGAAGTGAGTAGGATTTTCTCTGTTTGGTGTAGGAAAGAGAAAGAAAGAACACCTTTATGTTTGGAAAGATCCCTGCAGGTTAGAGGGGGAAAACAGTATATGAATGGTTAATAAATGATAATTAAGGTGTATTTATTGTAACATGACCAACATGTGTAGATAGATCTGGAACTTCTGAGTAATTTATGTTAAACATGTTTAAATCAGAAAAAAAGTTTTGCTCTGTGAATTTGATGAGTCATTTTATATTTCTTTAATCTGTAGGTAATACTAGGTCTTATCAACAGTGGATGCATACTGTGAAGGTAAGCAGAACAATACTCTGGTATTGCTTAATCTAATGAATATTCATTTCACCTCAGCAATCACGACTGTTGCCTGAAACATATTTGTCACTTGTTGATGTGAAGTGATTAATCATATCCAGTTGCTCTTGAAGCACATAAAAGTCAGGCAACCATGCCATAGCAAACAGAAAACGTAGGCAGAACAGTTGAGATGTTGAGACGATACTGATGTGATATGACAGCCAGTCATCTGAGATGACACATGGATTCTGGCAGGAAACACAGCCATTACTCAATAGACTGAACAAAAGAGAGAAGCCTCCCTATCCATATGCCTTGCTTTTGTCTCTCTTCTCCCTGTTATGCCAAATTAACTCATTGAAGTGCCAGTTTCAAACAGTTTTATATAAAATTCACATCTCTTGACTGACACACATCTATAAAAGCATCTTCACCTCTGACCTTGAGATATAAATTCCATGGCATTATAGAAAATTTTAGGCATGTAGCATGTTAGCCTAGTGCTGCTTCAACTGTAGAATTATTACCTGTGGGAGAAAGGGCAAGAAAGAGGGAGGGAGTGAAAGAGTGAGTGAATGTGTGCATGATGGATAAAATGCAAGGACAGTGTGTGGTAAATAAATGTTCACTTTAAACAGTGTAAGGGAAACAATGTTTGTATATCTCATGACAAATAAATTTTGTTTTGAATAAGTACATACTGTATTATGTTCCAATATAAAACAATTAAAAATATAGTTTTAAGCAACAGTTATCAGTGTTGAAGCACTGTAAGAACGTGAAGTGCATGCATAAAAGGATCATATGTATATTTAGCAATTTACCACTTTGTAACAGTACTCCAACACATTTGTAAAATAACAAATTTTGTAAAATATTTGTAAAATAACAAACTTTTAAGCAAAAATAACTCATATCTTATATATCTTATCCACATATCTTATAATTCCATATCTTTTAACCAGTAGGTGGCACTGTTCCAAATATTCTCATGTACCCTTAGGTCATGGCTGTTATAAGACCATCATGAGATTATATGCCTTTGAAGTACTACCCTCCCTCACTATATCAAGTCTCTAGGCCATACGGTTTGGTGTGCATGATCAGTTTTAGGGCAGAACAACAACAACAACAATAATAATAATAATAATAATTATTATTATTATTATTATTATTATTATTATTATTATTATTATTATTATTATTGACTAATATGAATAATTATCACTTTTTAATGCACAGAGAGGTGTGAATAAGGCAAGCCCAGCTGTGAAATCTGCTTATAAGATTGTAAGTTTTCTTTCTATATAGTGTAAATTCTGTCTTAAATACTAACCAGCAAAAACATAGACTTAGATAAGACACAGATATATATTCTGAGCTGTAGTATAGTAATATAATATATATAATAATATTATATAATGTCATGCTTTTTTGTGTTAGATTTGTGTTAGTGATTTTCTGTAGACTATACATTCTCAGGTTTTTTGTTTTTGTTCTTAAAGGCGAAAGTTCATGCAAAAAAAGGCTTACGTGGAGTGAAGGACAGAATGAGACTTAAGGTAAGACTTCCGATTTTCAGCTTTCCACTGTTGTGTTTAAAATAGGTCTGGCTACTGAGTGAACTCAGCGAGCTTATGAAAAATAAATATCACTTAATTTAAGAGGATGACCAAAATGTGAATGTTTATGTTGGTTCATGGTATATAACGTGAATATGCTGGTTATTGTTGTATCATTAGGCAGTGGTTTAGTTAGAACTACAAATTCTTAAATACATTTAACAAAAATAGAATGGATAAAAATCTTTTTTAACTCTTATTGCTTGTCTGCATTCCTCTGTCTGTTTCTCACTATCATTATGTTTCTGCAGGATACTGAGGAGGAAGGTGGTCTGTACTGTACAGGTTCTCCCACCAGCACTAAAAGCCTCTCACCAAGAAGGCTTCAAAAGAGAAGGGTGCGTGCGTAGTGTGTTGTGTGTATAGTTATATATTTAAAAAGTGAATAATTCTGCATGTCTAATTTTTTTTTAAAAATGCTTCTTTGCTTACTCATGATGCTGTGAGCAGCCACTTTCATATAATGTCACTCCCTAAACTCAAAGAACTCAAAGTTGAGAAGACCATCCAGTGTTCCTGAGTAGGATTTTTGAATTAAGGGCATTTTTTTGGTTTTTCCAGAATGGTGGTCAGGAGTCACAAGTCAACCACTAGTCAGACATATGTGTTTCTGTATTTGTGTGTGTGTATCTCTATGTGTGACTCGATGTGGCTATGTCTGTGTATCTCTGGGTGTCTTCAGATGTTGTCTGGCATGTGTATATTGATATTGGTATTTGTGTGTGAGTTTGTGTGTGTGTGTCTATGTGTGTCTCTATGTGTGTCTCTATACGTGTCTCTTTGTCTACATGTGTGTCTCTGTGTTTATACGTGTGTGTCTGTATGTGCATGTGTGCATTTGTGCACGAGCATGTGCCTGTGGGTGCAGCTCAGTGATGTGTTGCTAAACCTTGGCACCAAATCAGCACAGTAGATGGCCTCAATTCCTACTACTCTCCTTTCATACTCGGGCCACAGGACATCACTTATCAGAATTTATACTGTCATTATTGATGGTCAGTGGTTTTAATTTTTTGATGCTGATGATATTATTTACCATCAATTTACCATCAGTATTATTTATGGTATAGAACAATGCCATTAACTGTATCTGTTTAGTTCTTATATCTGTTTTTTATTCAAATACAATGGGTGGGAAAGAGCATGGTTGAGGTCCTGATAACACTGAGAAAATACAGGGCTGCTGGAAAAATTATGCTAACAAATAGTAATTTGTAGAACATAACTTTATTGAACTGCTGACCAGACACCCCACAGAATTTTCCACCTTCTATTTAATGTGACTGGGTAAGCAAGCAGTGATGAGAAGTATAAGAAACTGTTATGCAGGCTATGTAACAAGATCACTCGAGGAGGCTGAGAGTGAATAAATCGTCTTTAATAAAAAAAAACTGGCAGACAGAAAAAACGCAACTTAGGCAGGCAGAAAATATAAGGATTAGGCTAAAAGAACGAAGGCAAGAGACTTAGACTTAAGGCACATACGGACAACAGTCTTAATACTCGCCGCTGCCATTGGCGAGTGAGAGGTTTAAATAGGCACAGGGGATTGGGTGCAGGTGGCGCAATTAGTGATCTGGTGATTGGGAGCAAGGAAGTGCTGCTGGGGCCGGCATGCCCGTGACAGTTTCTCTCCGACGTGAATCTGCTTGGCTCTTCTGCCGGTGAACTGTGCGGCGCAGGTGGACATGCGCCGACTCCCGGACCCTCTCACTCTCTGAACCAGTGGTCAACTGAAGGTATTTCGGATGGCTCACCTGACGAAGGGAACAGAGGCGGCTGGTAGCCGAGCACGCACTGAAACGGAGCGAGTCCGGTGGCTTCTTGGCGGAGTGAATTTTGTGCGTACTCGGCCCAAGGGAGGTATTGGCTCCAGTCATGCTGGTGATTGTGGCAGTACACTCGGAGGTAACATCCGATTTCCTGGACCTTACGCTCAGTCTGCCCATTAGTCTGAGGATGGTAACCAGAAGACAGACTCACTGATACTCCCAGCTGTTTGAAAAAATCTTGCCGTACTCTGGAGACGAACTGGGGCCCTCTATTGGACATGATGTCTTCGGGGATACCAAAATGCCGGAAGACGTGGTTAAAGAGAGCTTCTGCTGTTTCCAGAGCAGTGGGTAGGCCCTTGAGAGGTATCAGTTTGCACGCCTTGGAAAATCAATACCACAACGAGTATGCTGGTGAAGCCGTCGGACGTGGGTAAGTTAGTGGCAAAATCGATCCCCAGGTGGGACCAGGGTCGATGAGGAATCGGAAGGGGCACGAGCTTACCCTCCAGCAGACGGCGTGGTGTGGAGATCACGGCGCAGACTGGGCATCCCTTCACGAATCGAGCGACATCGAGAGCCATGTTCGGCCACCAATACCTGCCTTTGAGGAGTGAGAGGGTTCGTTGTCTGCCCGGATGTCCAGAGCCCGGAGACGAGTGCACCGAGTCCAGAAGAGATAGACGATGAGAGGTTGGGACATAAGTCTTCCCTTCCGGCCTTCCCGGCGTAGCGGGTTCTTTGGTGGTGGTGGCACAGATTTCTTCGTCGATGGCCCATAGAAGAGGGCAGACGAACAGATCAGGAGGGAGTATGGGCGCATCTTCTGGCTGGGGCTCTGGTGAATGAATCTGGGATAGTGCATCGGCTTTAGTGTTTTTGTGGCCGGGACGATAAGTAACGGTGAAGCAGAACCTGGTGAAGAATAGCGCCCAGCGAGCTTGCCTCAGATTTAAGCGTTTCGCTTCCTTCAGGTACTGGAGGTTTTTATGATCTGTGACTACCTCAAAGGCACATGGGCGGAGGGCAGGAGGTTCACCTCCTCTTTGGGATAACACCGCCCCCACTCCTAGGGCCAAAGCGTCTAACTCCACCACGAAGGGTTGGCTGGGATCTGGATGCAATAGGGTAGGTTCGGAGCAGAAGGCGGCTTTCAGCTTCTGGAAAGCTTCGACCGCAGAAGTCATCCAGTGAAGTGATTTTGGTTTATTGCGTAATAGGGATGTAAGAGGTGCAGTGTGCTCACTGAAGTTAGCGATGAAGCAATGGTAAAAGTTTGCAAACCCCAGGAAGCGTTGAAGATCTTTGATAGAGTGAGGTTGCGGCCAGCTCCTCACCACATCCACCTTGGACTGATCCATCTGAGTGCCCTCTGCGGAGATGATATAGCCCAGGAACTGGATGATGGGTTGGTGGAACTCACATTTTTCAAGTTTAAGGTAGAGGTGGTGACAGCGGAGACAGTCAAGCACCTGTCAGACATGACGGATGTGCTCCGACCAGTTGGATGAATAGATGAGAATATCATCAATGTATACAATCACAAACCGGTGGAGCATGTCTCGGAAAATTTCATTCATAAAGTTCTGAAACACAGCAGGGGCATTGGAGAGACCATACGGCATGACTCTGTATTCGTAGTGCCCGGAAGGTGTAATAAATGCCGTCTTCCACTTGTCTCTTCGCCGAATGCGGATCAGGTTGTAGGTGCTCCGCAGATCGAGCTTAGTGAAGAGGTGAGCTCCACAAAGTTCCTCGAGCGCCGCAGGGACCAGAGGCAGGGGGTAGGCAAACTTTACCGTCTGTAAGTTGAGGTTTCTGTAGTCTATGCACGGTCGAAGTCCACCATCCTTTTTGGCCACAAAGAAGAAGCTGGCAGGTGGATAGGACGCGGGAGGAGATAAAGTTTCCTGATGCACCAGAGTCAAAGAGTACGGTGACTGGATGGAATTGAGAGCCATATATATATGAGAGTGGCATCATGATACCGTGGATTGGTTATAACAGAACTGAGATGGATGGTACTCACCGCTGGGCGTGGAGGACGGACTGGGCAGGTCTGGAGTGAGTGATCTGGCTCTCCGCAATACAGACATAATCCACGCTGGAGACGGCGCAGGCGCTCGCCCGTGGACAAATGGTACTCATCTTTCTGCATTGCTTCCGGCGCGGAGGAATCCTCGTAGAGTGAGGTATTGGTACTGTTGCTCTCCTCAATGGTGACCGCTACGAGTTGTTGAGACACGCATTGCGCCTTCAGCATGAAGGCTTCCAGGTCGACAGAGTCGTTGTATATCGCCATCTGCCGTCAGATCCCGGGCCGTAAACCCCGCCAGTGAGCCGCGAGTAGTGCCGCCTCGTTCCAGCTCCTAGAGGCCGCGAGCATGCGGAAGCGGAGCATATACTTGCAGACAGTGTGCCCGGCTTGCCGTAGGGTGAACAGCTCGCTATGCACGGAGAGGGCATATTTCAGATTTAATTTAATTCTTGGGTTTGTTCCATTCAGAAGGTCCAGAAAGGTTCACTGAGCATGTTTTTAAATTAGTATCATGCTGGAATTCCAGAGGTTAAAATCTCAAAATCCTTAAGCACCATTAATGGCTTTATGAAATTTCTTTTAAGAATGATGGACAACAATCTTCCTGATTAAATTAATTAAATAATACTTAATTTTATTTAAATGATATTTTTGTGGCGATTCCAACAAAGATATGCAGCTCTGTATTGATACAGAAATGTAGAAAAATTTTATTTTAAAACTTTATTTTAAAGCTAATTAGGCTAAAACAGAATAGTAAATGGCCAGTGTCGTCAGGTTCCATTTACATGGTTCATTCACTGCAGATACACCACAGATCTGAAATGTACATCACCATTATCTTGTACCCCCCCACCCCACCCCAAAAAAAAGACTGAGAAAAGACACTTTACTGTGTGCATTTTACGCCTTTTTGTACTGTTTTTAAAATAATACCCATTGTTAATTTTTGTATTAATCTGTGCATATGCATTGTGCGATTGATATTAATTTATAAACTGATTATAATTCAATTAAATTCTGTTCAGTTTATTTGTATAGTGCCTTTTACAGTGGATTTACAATTGTCTCAAAGCAGCTTTACAAAAGAAGAGAAACAGAGAAAGAGGAATTATATTTATATATATATATATATATATATATATATATATATATATATATATATATATATATATATTTTATCCCTAATGAGCAAGCCTGTGGCAACGGTGGCAAAGAAAAACTCCCTGTGATGATATGAGGAAGAAACCTTGAGAGGAACCAGGCTCTGAAGGGAACCCGTCCTTATTTGGGTGACACTAAACAGTAAATAATGTAACTGTAACTGATTAATGTCCTTTCTATAACAGCAATCAAGATCCCATGAAGAACTATTAGGTCAGTGTAGTTTCTGAGGTCTTTATAGACATTAATTCCTTGCTAACAGATGTAACTTCAGATCTGTGACGGTGATATTGGACATTAGTGAGGAGCATATAGGACATTTACGTTTCTGAGCAGTGAACATATTTTATGTTTTATCATTCTATTTATAAAATTTTCTAGAAAGTATCGCTATATAAATTGATTTTATAAAAAAACAATCTAGGGATACTAATTATTAGGGATATTAATAATATTAATATTAATTTAATAATATATTAATTTCAATTTATATATATATATATATATATATATATATATATATATATATATATATATAGTCATATGGATTGATGTTTCCATGATTCCATCTCTGCTTATGCTAACAAATGAAGAGTGCTCAGACCTGGGCCAGACCTTACACCGAAGCTCATCAGATCTGATCACTGACTATTCTTTCACCCTTTTAATTAGCTTGGTCATTTGCTGTGTCGCCACTATGTGTGTGTATGTGTGTGTATTAGCAGTGGGGCGGGGGTGGGTAGGTCCCTGTTCAGGGGCAGGGGAGGAGGTAGGTGTGGGTATTGAATAAGCAGTACAAAAAGGTGTAGAGCCAGAGGTCTTCCAATTAGGGCTTTTCAGAAAGAGGCCTGACCCCCTGCCACCCTCACCCTTCCCCGCTCAGCTCTACAGTAACGGGCCCCTGGGGACTTTACACCCCCAAACAAAGGATGTCATATCCGGCACTGCAAGTGTATTCTTGTGTATAACGCAGTGGTGTTGACACAAAGGCCCTCAGCACGATCAATGGCTAAATCAATCAGCAGTAGGTTCAGTCACCATTATCTTCATAGAAGTCAACCCTATGAATGGATGAAGTGTTTTGCATGTCTAATACATCTTCCAGTACAGCAGAGGCACTATTTACAAAGGAAATCTATGATTAATTAGTTTTGCCTTGATTCACTTCTTCATAATTGTAGAACCTTTATTTTTTTTTACAGTATATTTGCATGATGTAGCTACATTATATATATATATATATATATATATATATATGATAGTGTGTGTGTGTGTAAACTATGGAATCCTGCATTTTCCTACTTAATGTGATCAGCAGGAATGAATAACATTAGCTTGATAAATTGCTGGGACTGCTGAAGGAGGTGACGCGAGGGCTTCCTGGCTGAGTCTGCATGCAAGTGGAACTCTTTCTGTGTGTCTGTGGCATGGCCTGGAGCCCAGCACCTCATCTGCATGGTCCTGTTTCTTCTGAATGAAGTGTGTGTGTGTGTGTGTGTGTGTGTGTGAGAAGAGAGAGAGCGTGATGGCTATGAATATGGCACACAGCCTCTGGGGAAGGAGTACACACATGCACACACGTATACAACCACACACACTGGATGAGAAGGGCAGATGTATCCCCCTCAGCCAAAGCCAGTTGAGCAGCTCTGCATATGAAAGAAAGCCCTGCTCAAGTAGTGTATAATTCATATGTGTCTCTGCTTGCAGCTCCTAGGCCTCCAACTTCATTTCCATACGGCTTTATGCAGTGACCAGATCATAGGGGTGCTTTTACAGTTTAATGTGTCCAATGATACTGTCCTCATCCTCTAACGTCTTTTTACTAAGATGCAAATTTAATCTGCAGCATTTGTTCAACGAATCCATATTCGAACCAAAGAAGTTTTAATCCCCTAAGTTTTGTCTCATCTATTTTAATATATATATATATATATATATATATATATATATATATATATGTAGAGAAATTTTAAAACTTTCAAATCAATCATGTCTCATTGGAACAGCTGATAGTGACGGCTTGTTAAATGTTGAGGAATATTATTTGAACCAGCAGTTTAATGTGACTCCTCAACATCAGCAGTTTATTCTACATTTATCTATCATGCTGTTCAATGTATATTTTTATTGTTGCATGTGTCTCTGTCTTTGTTGTATGTGAGAACTATTGTCTCATTGTGAGTCTGGAGGACTGCCATAGTTGGGACAGATTTGTTGGTTGTCAAAAAAACATTGACATACAAATAGAGAAAGAGCTCTTGGGTACTGGGCAACTGTATGTGACCTGAAGAGCAAACAGCACATCTGCATGGCTATGGTGTGATGGATACACTGCTTTTTTTTAATACACGGCTGACAGAATTGTGTAACCCTTCGGAGGGAATATAGTTTAATTCATAACCAAACTGCCATCTACTGGATGCTTCTAAAACATACACACGTCACGTGAAAGAAGGCTGGCTTTTAAAATTGTGATGTGCCAAAACACCTCCCTCTGATATTCTTGAAAGCGTCTTTTGCATCATAAGCCAGGCAAAGGTTTGGCTTCAGCATGGGCTCTTAAAAGGCACTGGAAGAGTTTGTTTGTGTTTTCCAGGCATGTCTTCCAAACCTGCCAAGCGAATTAGATCAGCGGACTGTTTAAAATCGGCATGTGAAACACATAACATGAGCCTTGCTATTATATTGGCAAAAGGACTAAGCTGAATTGGAAAGTGCTGCAACAGAACCTCTAAAATGATCTACTGATGAAAACAACTGCTATTAAAATAAAGATGAATTATTAGTAGCATAAGACTAAGCTTCATTGTTACGACAGTCCTTTAAATGCACAGAAATAGAAGGGATGTACATTCTGGCACCCACAATATGCCATTTTATAGTACAGAATTATAAAAAAAACTTAATCCAGTGTGAACGGACTTGGTCTATGTGCATTACTCAGACCCAGCATGGCTCTATTTTCCAAAAAGACCTGAATGAACAGTTACACAGCAAACACAAAGCTGTGGCAGCTCAATATAATATTTCTGATTTAGTGCATATATAACAAAGTCAAATAGGCACATGCCCATGCTTTCTTTTGTTTCATTTCAAACTAGTGGTTTTGGCAAGGCTGAGTCTGATTGCTTAAACTGTTTAATTTTTTATTTCTTATGCTGTGTCTGAGGCGCCTGCTCTCTTTCAATTTGCTGAATATAACCATGGAAAATATGAAAGAAAGAATGAGCAAGTAGTATCTGTTCTATTTTTTTTTACATCTTTGTCCAAGTCTTTTGTTTAGTGATGCAGTAAGTTTAAGGATTTTCTCTTTGTCTCCAACATACTGCATGATCATAGTAATACAGTATATAAAAACAATTTAGCAAAATTCAGCTAAATTCAGTAATGTTTTTTTTGCGAAGGCTGGTAAACTCTCTGTAGTGTTTGTGCCAATCCTTCCATGTATAGGGAAGTGTAGAGCATGACTTGCTTGACTGCCTTCTTTTCCTGGAACAGCAACACAAGTCACTGTACTCACCTTGCTTTAATAAAAACCTTCAACTTTCAAGGAGGGGAATTGCACACCACAAAATCCAGCTAGACTACCTGAATGAATGCAAACCAAGGACTTTAGGCACTTTTAAGGCACATCTTTAGCCTCAGTAGAACTTAGGTCGAAAAAGTTTTAGTCTGTCTGACAAAGACTGACAGCCTGCTAAAGAAATGCTGCAGTACTGCACTGAGTGGTTAAATTGTAAATTTGTGTAAGTGGTCTTAATTACACATTTCCAGGGGGCACTGACACCTTGGTCTAAGATCCAGGTTACGGTTTTGCAGTCTTGAAGATCATTCAATAATTTCGGCATCTCTCATAAACACTCTGCAAATGAAAGTAACAGTTTTGCAGGTGCACCAAGTTGATTCACTCCAGGCCATAGCGGCTCACGGTCCAAAATTTACAGGCCTGGCAAGAATCCTTTAAAGCCTTTCGGAGAATTCGAGTTCTAAACTTCCCTGTAATCACTTTCATTATAGCTCCCAGCTACCAGTGAACAGGGTAATCAGAGCCCAACATGTGTCCCTGTTTATTCAAGTGGCCGACATACACACTTTCTATCTTGTTTTGTTCTGTTCTGTTCTGTTCTGTTCTGTTCTGTTCTGTTCTGTTCTGTTTTGTTCTGTTCTGTTCTGTTTTGTGTCTTGACCAATGGTGCTTTGGAAGGCTTAAAGTCCACTTGACCTCTGCTACTGCTGCCTGTGTACTTTAAATTAGATGAATTGTTGGTGTGGCCATCATCTGGTCAAAGCCAAACAAATTTGTGAAACCATCCCTCCTACCATGCACAAGAAGCCATTTATCTGACTGTTCATAGATCAGTCTATCACTTAAAAGTGTTGCACAGGTGTGTTACAAAACTCATGGATTATCATTCAGAGTGTGCTGCACTGGATAGATGACTAACTGTTGTCCCATTGTACTCTGAATAGTACTTCCCATGCTGCCTAAAAATGGTTAACATAATAGTTAAAAATGCATTTTTTCTCTCTTTCAGTGCCAGCATCAAAACTCCAATAAGTATATCAGCTTTCCGGACTATCCCATTGACATGGAAGATGAATTGGACACAGCTAGCAAGTAAGGGACTGTTGACAGTCAACTATTGTTATCTGTATGAAGTGTGTAATAACATATAATGTAGTTGGCTTTTTCTACAAATTCAGTGGGAATTCAGTGAGCTGGCATTGTATAACCTCTTAAAAGATCATTAAACAATACTGCCATCTGGTGTTCATCATTTCTCCCACATAGACATCTGTTCTACTAAAGATTATATTTCCTGATGTGTTTGTGTGTGTGTGTGTGTGTGTGTGTGTGTGTGGTTGGCTTTAGAATCTCCTCCGAGGACAGTGGGGAAGTGCCATTCTACATGGAGGACAGTGATGATTCGTGCGAATTCGAGCATGAGTCAGGTCAGACAGGCCAAATGAATTTGCTAGAAGAAATCCTAGATTCACTCAGCACCACCACATTAGATCATGGTTCAAAGCTCTCCTCAGCCAAGAGCCTTGACTTTTTTCGTTCCTTGGATGAGATTGACTGCTGTACCCTGGTGAGAGAAGCCTAATCTTTGTATGTTTTTTTATGTATAGTAAATCTTGGTGTTGGAAATCTGTCATTGTATAATATTACATTGTATGTTGTGTACTCTCTGAGCAAATTCATATAAAACCTCAAACACTGACATGTCATTTGCTTTAGAATATGTCTCTAGCTAAGACTAGTCCAGTTCAAACTGGTGAAGTTGGCATGGCTGCCAGTGGAGATCAGAGTGGCTGGAACATGGGGCAGGATGACAGCGCCATCAATGGCAAGCACCTCCCTCCTTCTCCTCGTCGCCAGTGCAGCACTCGCTCACTGCCAGCTCCTTCTACCAAACCCTGCGAGACCCTTTCAGACATGAGGAATTCTCTCATGGTGCCTCCCTCTCAGCCTTTGGCACTCGAAATGGGTGAGAATGCCAGCCCTTCTGTCTATCTAGAGCTCCCCTTGGACCTGAAGCTGAGCCCAGAGAGTCAGGTGACAGAGGGCTGCAGTGGCCTGAGGAGGAAAGTCCTATCCAAAGAGACACTGAGGCACTACCAAGAGCGTTCACAGCAAGGGGGAAGCAACAGGCAGCCTTCACTGCTTATTCCTTGGGAAATAGAGAACAAAGGCAATGGAGAAGAAGTTGAGGCCGAGGTTCAGGAAAAAGGCTTGCTGGAGGAAATTGAGTGTCGTTTCAGTGAGGCTCTGAACTCTAACTTGTAACTCATGCCAGTCCCCAACAGTACAGTACAGTACAGTACAGTATAGGCCTGTTCGAAAGCTGAGAATATGAGCCTCCCCCTTCTTCCATTCTTATATGTACTCATTGTGTATCAGAGCTACGTTTTGTATAAATGTCTAAATATTATATCAGCAGCAGCACAGCAGGTTGCATTGCTTGTTTCTCACAGCTCCAGGATCCCTGGTTCAATGCTGAGCTCTGATTAATGTGTAGAGTTTTGCATGTTCTTCTTGTGTCTAAATGGGTTTCTTCTGGGTTCTCCAGTTTCAGCCAACCTCCCAAAAAGATGACAGTTTAAATAAATTACTCTTAGGTACGGATGAGTTACTCAGTGTGTCTGCGTTCACACTGAGCCCAGTGATGGACTGGCATCCCATCCAGGGTAAATTCCTGCCTTGTACAGGAAAAAGTGCTTACTGAAAGTGAATGAGGCGATTCCAGTAATTTGCACTTCCAAACAGGTACATTAGTTAATCACTGTAACTCAAAATTTTTAGAGAACAAGGTTATGTTGACATAAATATATTTTTTACAAAAGTCTATTTTTGGACAGAACAGTATGCCTTAAATGTATTTCTAATTTGCTTCTGGTACTATGCAGTGTTTTTTAATCATGAATCTGAACTCATGATGCCTTAGATGTCTGTTGCTTTAGGTCATTCTTACTCCTTATTATGTGGGTTTTTTTGTGGTGTACATGTATAACTCAGAAATAACAGCACGTTTTGTTACAATGTAGGTGTGTTTCTTTTACCAAGACTATTCTCAGGTTAGTGTTTTCTTCAGATATAATGTGACCTTTGCAGCACAGCACAGCATTAGAGCCTTGTTTTTTCTTTTAGTACACTTGTCTCTAAAGGACATGTCAGCTGAGCTGTAGGTGAACACATAGGTATGGACAACGAATACATGATCCTGGTTGTCTCATCACTATAACCAGGTCAGTTGGGTGTGGGGTTGGGTGGGAGGTCCAGCTCTGTGATAATGTGGTAGTGAAAAAGCTTTTTGTGTGCTGGCACATTGTGTTATCAGTATAACGTCTTTTCCATATGGTCAAGTTGTCATAACTTTAAGGTATTTAAAAAGAAATCCCTGTATTTGTGTGACAGTCTGCTGTCCAGAGCTTGTTAGATACTGTTATTCTGAATTGTTTAAATTTTTACCATCAAAACAAAGTATTCTACTCTATTATGGCCCAGATCATGTAAAAATGGTATTACTTACTAAACAATGGGTCTCATTGTTCAATCTTTTAGTAAACTTGTGTGTAAATGTTTGGGTAAACCAAACCAAACTAAAAGTTATTGAAACACTGTTTTTTCATATTTGCTTGTGTATGTTAATGAAAGTCATAAAATAATCACCCGTAAAATAACCAAGCATGTTCCTGACATAGTTTGTTTGCATGTAGTAAAACCTACAAAAAAAAAATTGAAGTCTTCTGGTCTGGGTAAAGTGTGAAAAAGAGGTGCACATTATTTTGACTCACTAACTGTACCAATAATAATATTTAATAAGGTGTAATATTAATAATAAATAGTGAGATGTTTATGGAAATATTGAAAATATTCATCTGAAGGATTTGATTAAGGATTGTGGGCTGCCCTGTTTATATGGTGCCATTTATTTTGTCATAATTGACCTTTAATTTATGGGTTTTTATATTCATTTAATTCATGCCAATAATATTAAACAAATGGATGCAGATCTGCAGATCTTGACAGAGAAATTCAGGTTTTTTGTAAGTTGCTATTAAACTATTAAACGCTGTCAACATTATAAAATGCACATTATTGGTACTGAAAATTCAAAGTATTAGTAATAATGCAGTGAGGTGGTAGTGCAGTTGTTAAGATGTTTTTTGAGAGTTCAAATCCTTGTAAGCTGCTCTGAATAAGGGGGTCTGCCAATAATGAAAGTGTACTACATTTGTGTGTTTTTTTTTTCCATTGTAAGACATTCTGTTATTTTCTCAGTATTATTCTTTCTTTCTTTCTTTCTTTCTTTCTTTCTTTCTTTCTTTCTTTCTTTCTTTCTTTCTTTCTTTCTTTGAGGGGGAAAAGTACAGTTTTTTCATTAACTCTCATATTCTAATGCTATATAAGTGTGCCTTATTAACTGAAGGAAACTCAAGGAGTTCAGCCCCCACCCAAACCCAAAATTCGTATATACTGTATTTTATTAGGAATGACAGAAGGCACTGTTTACTTCTGATGTCTCTTCCTAGACGATGTGCGATGTATGAAATGATATGCAATGGTCTTCAGTCACCAGATCTCACCTCAGTTAAACCCTGATTTGAGCACTTATCAACAACTCTTATCATAACCACCATCATCAAAATACCACCTGTGGACAAGGCCTTTGGAAGAATGGCGTTCCTCTGTCCAATACATTTTCAGAAATGTTTATTGCACTGCATACCACTAAGATGGTGTTGGAAAAGGCAAAATATGTGTTTTGTTTAATATATATTCCCATTTCTCTGTCTTAACAATTTGCATCATTCATTTCCCTCTTATTGTTCTGGTTGTAGCACCACAGAAGTTTTTATAGAACATAATAGTCAAATGGCAAAATTGTAAATGGTTTCCTGGTATTTATTTAACACCACTAGACACCAGGTAGATGGCAAATAACTTTTCAAAAGAAACTAGCATCTTTGATAAAACTGGTAATATAAACTTAAAATTAAAGAGACATTGTTTTTTTTTTAAAAATGTTTTCATCATGAGTATATACATGCATCATGTCTGAAATATAAGATTTTTTAAATTGCAGTATTTATTTCTAGTAAATAAAACCTGTTTCAGGAATGTGCTTTATTAAATGAAAATCTATTGTTTGTGAATCTTTGCTCTGAGTATGTAAAGCTTTTACAAGTGAGATTGTTAAATGTATTTTAAAAATACTGCGTGTTATAAAATTGCATGGCAAAATATACACTCAAACCCTATTCAGACGCTATCCATGGGGCCCTAGGGCAATTGAAAAGTATGTTACAGGTGCTTTTATTTTTACAGTGTTTTTTACTGGCCATGTTCCCATTTTCTCTGTTCTCCTCTAAGAAAATTACAGGTTGAATTAATTACCTTCTGTTTGTTGCCAAATTTAGTAATCATCTGATAATAATTGTGGATGCACATGTCCATGATTTTCTATGCAGGTCTCTATTTCTGTTTCTATTTAAATCAGATTTCTATGTTTCCTCATGCTGTAAAAAATATTTGTTATTTGAAACTTAGTGATTATTAACTGTTTTTGAATTTGTTGTTGGATTGTTGCTGACTAGTCTTTTTCTAGTCTTCAGCTGGTTTTGTGTTGAGGTTTTGATGAGCTTGTACTCACTGTGGTCTGAGATCTTAGCTGATTATAGTGTAGCTTAATGTGGTTTTCTGTTGTTGTATCTCATCCGCCTCAAGGTTCATTGTGCTTTGCATTCTGTGATAATTTTCTGCTCTCTAAAGTTGTAAAGGTGACCTTTCTGATCTCTCTAATCAACATGGTGCTTCTGCTAGATGTTTTATAGTTTTTACACCATTTTGTGTAAACTCAGCAGTTTCTGAAATACACCAACCAGCTCATCTGACTTCAACTTTTATGCCACAGTTAATCTTTTGTTATGTTGAATATATTAGTAATATGTGTCCAAACAACATAACTGGTATGCAAGTATGCCATCTCTTTTGCCAAAAAAGGAAAATATTACAAAACATTATCTGGGTATATTATATGTGTATAATAGAAAACTTAATTCATGTTTCAAAACCATATAATTTTTTTGAACAATAAACATATTTTACATTTATTCAGTAGTACAACTGAGTGGACTATTAGTGACATGATGCTTTGTCTCCCTTGATTACTATCACTTGAAGGTTGATGTTTGTTTGTATTTTTGTACCCAAACAAAACAAAATTAACTGTGGACTGTGTTTCTGGGTTCTTCTGATTAGCTTTGTAGTTAAAGTATTCCTTGTCAACATCTTTGCATAAATGCATACAAATATAAACTGAATGTTACTGTTTAAATTTAGCTGTCTGCTTTAGGTGTCACATTCATGCTGGCTGCTTCAATGAACTTTTATTATTGACAAATCTCAAATTAGACCAATTACAACATATATATGAAACATAGATTTATTTCCCCTTTGCTGGTATGCATGTAGTGAATGACTAAAAACACCGGCTTTTTCACCTTGTTTGGTGAGAAACATCGGAAAAACGTTTTTTCACATTGAATTTATGGAAAAAATTTTGTGTTTTCTGTAGTGTATTGGCTGAATATTACAATAGTGAGGTTCCTTTTAGAGGAATAAATGACTGGGAGGGGTGTTACTAGTTTTTCCTAGAGGAAGTGGTGTATTATGCTAGAGTGCTGGATGGAGATGTATTTACTGTTCTACACTGAATCAACTACAGTAAAAGTTTCCAGATTACCATAGTTATGCCAGGTCATTCAAGTATCCTACCCTGGTGACGAGCAGAATCACACAGGCTGAATGCAGATAAGTGCATGACACAGCTGTGAAAGTGAACTAAATACACTGCTCTCTAACTACAAACATGACTATCCTCGGCCTTATCGAAGAGTTTGATGAATGCTCAAGTGATTCTTTTGAAGAATATATAGAAAGACTGGAATGTTTTGGTAACGCTTTATAATAACTGGACACTATTAAGCATTAGTTAAGCATGAGTACATGCTTCATTAATCATATACCAAGCATTGCTTCTACATAAATATGCGTTAGTAACCAGTTTATAAATGTCATTATAAATGCTTTATTCTTGATCAAAAAGAGGCAGCACCTAAGAAGCACTTTTGTGCATGCATGTAGAGATTCACTGAAAACACAGGGAATTAAAGCACATTTGATGAAAATGAACCTTCCACACACAAATTTTCACTTTTCTACCTCTGATCACTTTATTATTAATGTATTGGTTTTTTATTTGGTCAATCATTTTTTTCTAATTTTCAATACATTCAGTGTAAAAAAGCTTCTTTTTCTTCAAGGTTTCTAAGCAAACCACCATTTGTACTATAATTTTGCATCAAAACAAGTTGAAAAAGCTCATTGAAGAGGCTGTCACACGTGCAAATCAACGCTTACACGAAAAACCGCTTTCCTGAAGCCCTAGAGCGCTGAGACTTGCGGAATCACATTTTCAGCGCCTAAGAAGCACTTTTGTGCATGCATGTAGAGATTCAGTGAAAACAGATGGAATTAAAGCACATTTGATGAAAACAAATTTACACTTTTCCACCTCTGATCACTTTATCATCAATATATTGCAGTGGCGGGCCGTGCATTTCACACCTAGGCCTTCCCTGGTGTCCTTCCTTAATTACTCCACCTCTAAACCATCATTATGACGTCACCATGGGCGTCGCTAGGCAATTTTCTACTCAGCCCTCCTAAAATTATGCGATTCTCCATAAACTGTACACAAATTGGTGATCGCCTCAGTCCCCTTTAAATTTCATAGGGAAGTGGCGGCAGACTTCAGCTCTTCAGCGCGTTCGTCAATCCGCAAACCGCGGCGTCGCAGAGCGAGGATCAGAGGACAGGTGTGTGTGTGTGTGTGTGATCAGGACTCGTATTTGGCTCGTTCAGTACTCAAATGTTATACACATCTATGCAATACAGTGGAATGCTGCGATAAGTTTACCATCCTACCCTGTTAGTCAAACCTTTATTTAATTAATTTATTTATTTTTTATTTTTTTCGGAAGAGGGAGGAGCATAGACTGACTTATAAGAGTGGAGTTAGGAGCACACAGGTAGACTACATCCTATGTAGAAGAGGCAATCTGAAAGAGATTAGTGACTGTAAAGTGGTAGTGGGAGATGGAATTAAAGCACATTTGAAGCAGAGAGCACACTGCGCTGTGACAGGAAACGAGCCAGTTCGATGAAAAATGATGAAAGTTGACTTTGTTAAGTGGATTTTCATGGAATATCACTGTTTCCATGTTCTAGTGAATTTTTGTATTTTTCTGTAAACAATCACATTTCATATTATAGTTGACCCCAAACATGGACAAAGTCAAAGAAAACTGCCCCATTCAGCTGCACACATATACATTTGGTTTAGGATGCACCTAAAAGTCCTATATAAGGGGGACCCTCTCCACTGTGTAATCTCATTGCACTGTGTTTGAGATGCCATTTGCCATGGCAAAATAAAAATTCCTTTCTTATCTCTTTGCTTTGACTCGCACCCTTGTGTCCGTGTGTAGTTGTGGCAGACTTGCCATCACATTTCTGGAGGTCCCACCGAGATCCCTTGTCTGAGTGCCAGTCTCGGGGTTGAACCCTGATTGGTCTGGTCCGGACCAACCCAAAGACGGTTACTTCGTCGAACCACGCAATTGACTACTGTTGGGGATAGATCTGGACAATCACGAGACTGCCCCAGCAAAGGGATCTGGAATTAGGTGGTAAGATTTTAATTTATTTAAACTCTCGCTCTTTTCATCTTCAGACAATCGGCTTCAGGTAGGCGGAATTTAAGCTTGGACTTTGGCCAACGGTTCTGGGAACCGGAAAAGTTACATGAATAGTTCTGGGAGCTAATTATATACTATGGTAGTATATTTTGATGTTGTAACTACTTTCAGCCATCTTTGAGGAAAGCCATCGCTGGTGCTGACGAGCACAGCTGAGTGACCTGCACAGGTAAAATCAGGCTAAAAAAGGTAAATAAGGTGTTTGTCTGTTGATCGATTGTTGAGAGAATAAAGGAACCGTCATGGACAATGGGTAGTGGGGAAAGTAAGGATAAGAGTGATGATTTCTTGAGTGCATGTAAGCATCTTAATGTTTAATTTATGATAACTAATTATGGGCCTGGTTCTGTATCACAATATTGTATGTGGGTGATGGACTGTGGATTTCCAGAGAAAGGTAGTTTTAGTGAAAGACAATTAGAAAAGTTGAGAGAAAAGTTACAAGAATGTGAGGCTTCAAAGAAAAAAGGGAAAAAGAGAAGAGAAGTAGACTGGGTTGCGTATAATATGTGAGCAACTGAAGCCCAAACCAGAGCATGCAAAACAAATGCACAAACTAACTTTCAATCTTCCTCTCTTCAGTGTACTAAATCTCTTTTTTTTTGCAAATTATTTTTATTGAACAATTTTCATATACAAACATTCAGTCCTGGTTTTAGTAATTTTACCATTATTAAGCGATAAGATTAAATTATATATTATTGAAATCCCACCTCGCTGATATGGATTAAATGTGATCAGGTTTTCCCAGGGCTGCTTGGGAGGTATAGAAGGAAAATCAGGAAAACATTTGGATACAAAGTTGCGAACTTGTAGGTAATGAAAGAAATGAGATGCAGGCAGCTCATATTCCAAGGACAGACTAGCAAAACTTTTAAAGACTCCATCTTCATACAAATTATAACAATGCATGATGCCTTTGTTGTACCATGTTGAGAGACACAGACAACCACTCCAGCCGCATGCCTCTGCACCTCAACCATCCAAAGCAGCTGAGCGGGACCCAGCTCCCTGTTATATGGGACCTGGACCCTCTACCCATTACTCCCCTGTGTGCTATCACACCTGTGGCCAAAAGCAAAAGGGGATTCTGAAGGAAATGAGACCAGATGATCCAATTTCCATCACACTCAATGAGCATGATGCCGAGGCCATTCCTGATGGCCGACACGGATCGTCTCACTCAAGAACTGATGACAATCAGATGCCTAGGGTAGCTGGCCAAGAGGGAGGACCGCTTCTTGTGTATTGCCCATGGGGATCAAATGACATAAAAAAAGCACAGAAACAACTCCCAGATCCAAGTGGGAGGTCGGAAGTTCGGTGATGAACTGGTCCGTTTTGCAGAGACTCACAGCCCACTTACACAGGCACGAACCACATGAGAGTTATGAGAAAGAATGGTACAGGAAATTAGATAGGCCAGACATATTGATATTGAAGCGTGTGAGATGGAATGAACACAGATGTGCTGTAGAGGTAGATTTATCTCGGTTTCAGTTCGGGCTGGTCATCCACACCCATTCCAAATGAATCATGGATCTCTAGCCAAATCTGTCAATGATGAGTGTTAATCTTTGGGAGAATAGATGTTACAGGCTACTCAAAGTCATGATTGGGAACCAACTGAGCAGCCAGCTGTTTACAGCCCAAAATTAAATGCATATAACACAGCACTAAACTGGCTGGCTAGAGCTGAGAGAGGCGTGGTGATCCTTCCTGATGATAGGACAGATCCCAACCCATGGTATAAAACTGATTTGGTCCTACCTGAATTGGAACTTTCAGTTGTAAGACTACGAAAAGTGCCCAAGGAATTGTAAGGGAGTAGAAAATATGATGTAGGTCTAATTAAAAATTGCCCTCCAGTGATCATTACACCAAAATCAGATTATAGGCCAAAGAGGGCTCAATATCTCCTAAAACCAGAAGCTATAGCAGGAATAAAGACCATGTGTCAAAAGGAGGGATGGTAACAGAAATAAGGAAACACTGGCATGTTATAGGCTATGCTAACTACTCCCAAAGATTTTGTGAACGCTGTGTCATATGTGCAACAAACAACATTGGGAGAGGCACATCCATCACCACAAACGCCATTTGAACACTTACAAATGGACTTTATTGAGTTAACACCTAGAGAGGGTAAGAAGTATTATATGGTTATAGTACATATGTTCTCTAAATGGGTAGAGGCTATTCCTAGATCTAAGCAGGATGCTAGTGCAGTAGCAAAAGCACTGCTCACTGAAATTATTCCACGGTGGGGAATTCCTGAGAGAATTGGTAGTGATAATGGTACCCCATTCCTGAATTAGGCATTACAGAAAGTCAGTGAATACTTAGGGATCACCCAGCTAGTGGTGGAGCAGTAGAAAGGGAGAATGGCACACTAAAAAATAAATTGGCAAAATGCTGCTCTGAGACAGGTTTGTCATGGGTCAAAGCCCTCCCAAAAGTGTTGATGCAAATCCGAGCACGAGCAAGAGGGAGCGCTGACCTGAGTCCATTTGAAATCCTTTTTGGCAGGCCATTAACCACAGGAGTGGGTTTTTCAGGAAGCCAGAGACACAGTATCGGCGAATGTGAAGATCAAATGTTGAACTATTGCATAAATTTGTCTTCTGTGTTATCTGATATTCACAGGCAGGTGAAGAACACCCTTCCTAAACCACATGCAGACACCCTGCACAACCTGAAGCTTGGCGAGTGGGTCGTGGTGAAAGACTTCAGGATGAAGAATTGGAAGGCTAAGCGTTGGCTGGGACCGTTCTAGATTCTGCTGACTACACCCACCGCTGTGAAGATAGCAGAGAGAGCAACGTGGATACACACCAGTCACTGTAAGCGGGTACCAGTGCCGGATCAGGAACTAGGGGAGAGTAAATGTTCACTGTAACCACCCCATATGGTAGAATTGTTGGTTTCTAGACGAAATCTAGAAAAAATCCCTAACACCCGCACTCATGAAGACAACCTGAACAGATAGTGTTCCAGAGCCTCGGTGAGGTGGGACGAGTGCCTAAGGGCAGTGCCTGCATTCTAACCACCAATATACTTTAAGAAAGGTGAAGGTTCACTTAAAGTTTGGTGTTGTTCATAGGAATCATCCGAGAGACACTGATGTTCCACCAGATCTGACACAAACAGACTATGACCCTGAGTTGACAAATGATAAAAATTCATTTAGTGTGTGTTTTGTTTTGATTTTTTTTCATCCCGATATGTTTTGTGTTATGCTTTTCTTTTCCCTGATTCTGATTCCCTGACTTGCAAAGAAAAAAGAAAGAAAATTAGAGGGGTTTCTCCTCTCTTAAGAAAAAGCAGAGTAACTATTTTTTAAGTTTTAGTTGATGAAGACATCATTGGAAAGCCAAGGGTAAAGATGATGGTTGTCCTTAAGGACAAAAATGAGGGAAATGTAGTGGAAATTTTAACAAGTAACAAAAATGAACAAGTAACACTTTAGGACCTCTGCTGTGTGTGTGTGTGTGGAGAGGAAGATATTAACCAGGTGGCTGTCAGTACCAGGAGTTACTCTACTCGTGGCATACAAGAACATTGTTTATCATGTCTTTCTATATGCTATAGCTCCTTTGATGGAAGTGCTGTTGGTCACGTATACATTTGGTTTAGGATGCACCTAAAAGTTCTATATGAAAGGGACCCGTGAAAGCGGGCCTTGCCTCTCCGCTGTGTAATCTCATTGCACTGTGTTTGAGATGCCTGTTGCCGTGGCAAAATAAAAATTCCTTTCTTATCTCTTTGCTTTGACTCGCACCATTGTGTCCGTGTGTAATTTGTTAATCTTTTCAATTCAGAGTGCAGACTTGCCACCACAATATCAAAGTTATTTTTTTCCGCTGTTCCCATGTTTCTTTGAAATTTTGCATTTTAATGTAAAAAAATCACATTTCATATCATAGTTGACGCCAAATGTGTGCAAAAAGTCAAAGAAAACCGCCCCATTCAGCTGCACACATGCGTTTGTCTGAAAAACCGCTTTCCCTTGCCATTTCCATTTTTTATGTGCTGAGACAGCAACAGTCTGACCTGATTAATGATGCTCATTTCAATCCAACTTCTGAAACAAAATTTACAGAAGGAGACATGATAATGATACTGTACGTGTCTTAGTAAAGCAAAGTACATTCACTCCTGGGTGGCCCTATGAGATTAAAGCTATCTGTAATAGCTGTGTGGCCATGTCTATCAAGGGAAAATTATGATGGTACCATATGTCCCAATGCAAACTATTCAAAGGTCCAGCAAGTAATTAACTAATGTTTCTCTGTGCTCTTTCTCAGGCTGATCACAGCAATTCCATGGAAACCAGATGACAGGAAGGTGTCCGGGCACACTTGCATCAAACTATGCAAATTATATCCAATCCCTCCAGGTTGTTTTATTAAGGGAAACATTAATAAGACTTTATTGCATGATGTAAATTTGATACTGATGCATGTAACCTATAACATTTCAAATATTTTGTCTGCTTTTGTGAAACATTGTAGTGAGGATGATAAAACAGCTACAGTCACGAATCGGTGATTTAATCTCTGATTACAAAGGCAGGCTTGCAGTCCAAATTGCACCTGTACATTCTAAGCGAGATCTGTTTGGAAATTTAGGAGGTCTCTTTGGCTCTGTGAATTCAATTGCCAACACTTACAAAATAACAGGACAATCACAATTCTCAGCTTAGTTGGCAAACCAGGTGGCCACTGGTTTTTAACACATCACCAACAGCAATGAAAATATCATCAAATCGATTAGATCTGAAGCGCAGGCACTTCTATTGGTCAGCCATACATTATTCAATTAAAGCCGTACCATCCAACGTGACTTAGTCTGCAGATCATATGCTCAGGATTTATTTACTGGTGCAAGACAAGAAATTTTAGACCTTTGTCTTCTCAAGACACCTAGGCATGCTTTAAATGATCTTATAGAAATTTTAGACTTGCATAGATGGTATGCATCAGAAAAGATGAAAGATATTAAATACTCTGAATTACTGTCTACATTGATGTTATACATTGGGAATGAGTGCACTGGCTGCATTGTTGTTGTTGTTGTTTTTTTTGCCAATTTTCCTTTTATACACCCAGAGCAAGTATTTTTGAACTCCACAACTATATGTTCTATAGGTGTAGTAGTGAAAGATCAGATCAATGGGTCCACCTAACAGGATATATGACTTTAAAAGAGGATGAGACCTTGTTTACCACTCGCACCTGTTGTCATGAAACTTCCAGTTATGTTATTTGCACATGTAATACTTTACGACAACCCTTCTCTTCCAATGATACTAAGCTTATCAGTGTTCAGTCATTGCATGGTCATGCTGATGCGATTCAAGTATCTCACACACAGTGGTGTTTCATCAGTGAAATGAATTCCTTCACCTATGGTGGTCTGACCTGCCCTGCTAACCATACCTTCTGTTTGGAGGTTACAGAGGATTTCTCAATGGGTCAGATAAATATCTTGGGGAGGATACCACTGGACACAGATGTTTCTCCATGGTGGGAAGACACTTTCTTTGAACATAGCACAAAAGCTCTTATGGACACAATATATTTGGTACAACAAACAATACTACAGACTGAGTATCATCTGAACCAGGCTCAGGTGGAAGCAAACCTGGCCAAGGGAACAGCAGAGATCTTGTCAAGTTCATGTTCCGTGGCTGTGTGATTGCCAGTGGACTTGTTCTCAATTCAATGTTATTATTTCAGATTTATGCTTCGCTCCTTACGAACATTTGCCAACACTGTTTTCATGCTTAGCCCCTTATAGGTTCCAGCCATTCAGAGACTGCTACAGTAAGATTCCCAGCAATGTCCCCTTGGGAATTATTTTGAAAATGTCCCAAGGGGCCAGGGCAGGATGGTAATGTGACAGGCCAAATTATTAATTTTGAGTGTGATGAAGTTATATCTTCAAGCAAAAACAGAAACTCTGCGGAATTTGGGGGGATTTGGGAGGTGTGTCATAAAACAATTCACTTTCCTGTGTACCTCCCCCTCTTCAAGGAGTCAATGGTGGAACTATTTTCTGGATCTCACCAAGAATGTACATTCTTTTACCCTTCAGGTTCTAATCTCAAGGAACACTGAAAAGATATGATGATATACTTACTGTATGATGTTATTCATGTTTAATGTTATTTTAAAGCTCATGTCGCGATTGTTGTAAAAGGACTAATGTCCATATCAGAGTATGCTAAAGTTTACACATAGTCTGTACTCCTGTTGGAGATATCCTTATGACATGTCACAAGACAACACTCTGAACTATGTCCATTACAACCCATTTGGTGTGAACCAAAACTAAAAGCCAGCTGTGTCCTTATGACCCGTCCACAACCAGGCTTTCTGTGGACTCAGAGATTGTATGACCCTTTGTCTCTCTTGGGTATATAAGGTGCATTGACAAAAGACTCAGGGAGCATCTGCATTCAGAACTTCCCACACTATTATTATATGTCTCTATTGCCAGGTATGACTTTAACTCTGTAACTTGTGTTTTTCATACTATGCTGATCCTTTGAATTGTTACTGTGTTTGGTATTTTTCTAACTGAATAGACTGACTTAAGTGGAACCTGCCTGGCAAAATAAAATTGTTAATATTGACTTATTCTGAGTCTATGGAAAATCATTATTATACACCTCTTTAATCTTAGATTGTGAACTTAAATCGGAATGGAGAAAGCTAGGTTTATGTTGGAATGGAGTAGCCTCGACTTAAACTTGAATGGAGAATGCCTCGGTTTGAAGTTAAATTAGAACAAACTGAAACTTAAACTTGTATAGAAAAACCCAGGTTTAAGTTTAAATAGAGTTATGTTCAATCATTTCAGTTTTCAATCTACTTAATAAATTAAGAAAAGTCAACCCTCTAAATTGTGATCGGCATCAGATTATACTTACATTAATTATTAACTGGAGTCAGATTATCATTATACACAGAGTTCAAAGAATGAATCCAAGATTTAATAAATGAAGCAAAATCTTCTAGAAGCCCAAAGGAAAGGTAGAATATGAGATATGCTGCTCTGCATTTTTTCTTTATAGCTCTGGTTTCTCTTAAGTCACGCATAATTCTTTCGCCTTTTACTAAAGACTTCCGTGGAGAGGAACATCAATGAGTTTGATGTATTTTTATGAGCTTTGCTCGGGCAAAGCTGTGTGTGCATTTTATATGAATTTTTTATGAATTTTGGCATTTTAATGTAATTAATCACATTTCATATCATAGTCGACCCCAAACATGAAAAAAGTCACACTGCGCCGAGGCAGGAAACGAGCAAGTTCGATGAAATATGTTGAAACTTAACTTTAAATATGTATTCACTTAACATTGTTAAGTGAATTTTCATGGAATATCACCTTTTCCATGATTCTTTTGAATTTTTGAACTTTGATGAAAAAAAATCATATTTCATATCAAAATTCATATTTTTTATAACTTTCCTATGTTTCTCAAGAATTTTTGCATTTTGAAGTAAACAATCACATTTCATATCATAGTCGACCCCAAACATGTGAAAAAAGTCAAAGAAAACTGCCCGATTCAGCTGCACACATGCTTTTCGCTGAAAAACCGCTTTCCCTTGCTCGTAGAGCGCTGAGAGTTGCGGAATCGCATTTTCAGCGCCAGAGAAGCACAATGCAGAGAGCACACTGCGCCGAGGCAGGAAACGAGCCAGTTCGATGAAAAATGATGAAAGTTGATTTTGTTATGTGAATTTTCAAGAAATATCACTGTTTTCATGTTTCTAATCAATTTTTGCACTCTGATGAAAAAAATCATATTTCATATCAAAGTTCATATTTTTTATGACTTTCCTATCTTTCTTATGAATTTTGTCATTTTATAGTAAACAATCACATTTCATATCATAGTCGACCCCAAACGTGAAAAAAGTCAAAGAAAACTTCCCCATTCAGCTGCACACATACGATTGTCTGAAAAACCGCTTTCCCTTGCTCGTAGAGCGGTGAGAGTTGCGGAATCGCATTTTCAGCGCCAGAGAAGCACAATGCAGAGAGCACACTGCACCGAGGCAGGAAACGAGCCACTTCGATGAAAAATGATGAAAGTTGATTTTGTTAAGTGACATTTCAAGAAATCTCACTGTTTTCATGTATCTCATGAATTTTTTTACGTTGATGAAAAAAATCATATTTCATATCAGAGTTCATATTATTTATGACTTTCCTATGTTTCTTATGAATTTTGTCATTTTATAGTAAACAATCACATTTCATATCATAGTCGACCCCATACATGTGAAAAAAGTCAAAGAAAACTTCCCCATTCAGCTGCACACATACGATTGTCTGAAAAACCGCTTTCCCTTGCTCGTAGAGCGCTGAGACTTGCGGAATCGCATTTTCAGCGCCAGAGAAGCACAATGCAGAGAGCACACTGCACCGAGGCAGGAAACGTGCCAGTTCGATGAAAAATGATGAAAGTTGATTTTGTTATGTGAATTTTCAAGAAATATCACTGTTTTCATGTTTCTAATCAATTTTTGCACTCTGATGAAAAAAATCATATTTCATATCAAAGTTCATATTTTTTATGACTTTCCTATGTTTCTTATGAATTTTGTCATTTTATAGTAAACAATCACATTTCATATCATAGTCGACCCCAAACATGTGAAAAAAGTCAAAGAAAACTGCCCCATTCAGCTGCACACATACTTTTCGCTGAAAAACCGCTTTCCCTTGCTCGTAGAGCGCTGAGAGTTGCGGAATCGCATTTTCAGCGCCAGAGAAGCACAATGCAGAGAGCACACTGCACCGAGGCAGGAAACGAGCCAGTTCGATGAAAAATGATGAAAGTTGATTTTGTTAAGTGAATTTTCAAGAAATATCACTGTTTTCATGTTTCTAATCAATTTTTGCACTTTGATGAAAAAAATCATATTTCATATCAAAGTTCATATTTTTTATGACTTTCCTATGTTTCTTATGAATTTTGTCATTTTATAGTAAACAATCACATTTCATATCATAGTCGACCCCAAACATGTGAAAAAAGTCAAAGAAAACTTCCCCATTCAGCTGCACACATACGATTGTCTGAAAAACCGCTTTCCCTTGCTCGTAGAGCGCTGAGAGTTGCGGAATCGCATTTTCAGCGCCAGAGAAGCACAATGCAGAGAGCACACTGCACCGAGGCAGGAAACGAGCCACTTCGATGAAAAATGATGAAAGTTGATTTTGTTATGTGAATTTTCAAGAAATATCACTGTTTTCATGTTTCTAATCAATTTTTGCACTCTGATGAAAAAAATCATATTTCATATCAAAAATCATATTTTTTATGACTTTCCTATGTTTCTTATGAATTTTGTCATTTTATAGTAAACAATCACATTTCATATCATAGTCGACCCCAAACATGTGAAAAAAGTCAAAGAAAACTGCCCCATTCAGCTGCACACATACTTTTCGCTGAAAAACCGCTTTCCCTTGCTCGTAGAGCGCTGAGAGTTGCGGAATCGCATTTTCAGCGCCAGAGAAGCACAATGCAGAGAGCACACTGCACCGAGGCAGGAAACGAGCCAGTTCGATGAAAAATGATGAAAGTTGATTTTGTTATGTGAATTTTCAAGAAATATCACTGTTTTCATGTTTCTAATCAATTTTTGCACTCTGATGAAAAAAAATCATATTTCATATCAAAAATCATATTTTTTATGACTTTCCTATGTTTCTTATGAATTTTGTCATTTTATAGTAAACAATCACATTTCATATCATAGTCGAACCCAAACATGTGAAAAAAGTCAAATAAAACTTCCCCATTCAGCTGCACACCCACGATTGTCTGAAAAACCGCTTTCCCTTGCTCGTAGAGCGCTGAGAGTTGCGGAATCGCATTTTCAGCGCCAGAGAAGCACAATGCAGAGAGCACACTGCACCGAGGCAGGAAACGAGCCACTTCGATGAAAAATGATGAAAGTTGATTTTGTTATGTGAATTTTCAAGAAATATCACTGTGTTCATGTTTCTAATCAATTTTTGCACTCTGATGAAAAAAATCATATTTCATATCAAAAATCATATTTTTCATGACTTTCCTATGTTTCTTATGAATTTTGTAATTTTATAGTAAACAATCACATTTCATATCATAGTCGACCCCAAACGTGAAAAAAGTCAAAGAAAACTGCGCCTATCAGCTGCATACATACGTTTGTCTGAAAAACCGCTTTCCCTTGCTCGTAGAGCGCTGAGAGTTGCGGAATCGCATTTTCAGCGCCAGAGAAGTACAATGGAAAGAGTACACTGCGCCGAGGCAGGAAACGAGCCAGTTCGATGAAAAATGATGAAAGTTGATTTTGTTAAGTGAATTTTCAAGAAATATCACTGTTTTCATGTTTCTAATCAATTTTTGCACTTTGATGAAAAAAGTCATATTTCATATCAAAGTTCATATTTTTTATGACTTTCCTATGTTTCTTATGAATTTTGTCATTTTATAGTAAACAATCACATTTCATATCATAGTCGACCCCAAACATGTGAAAAAAGTCAAAGAAAACTGCCCCATTCAGCTGCACACATACTTTTCGCTGAAAAACCGCTTTCCCTTGCTCGTAGAGCGCTGAGAGTTGCGGAATCGCATTTTCAGCGCCAGAGAAGCACAATGCAGAGAGCACACTGCACCGAGATAGGAAACGAGCCAGTTCGATGAAAAATGATGAAAGTTGATTTTGTTATGTGAATTTTCAAGAAATATCACTGTTTTCATGTTTCTAATCAATTTTTGAACTCTGATGAAAAAAATCATATTTCATATCAAAAATCATATTTTTTATGACTTTCCTATGTTTCTTATGAATTTTGTCATTTTATAGTAAACAATCACATTTCATATCATAGTCGAACCCAAACATGTGAAAAAAGTCAAATAAAACTTCCCCATTCAGCTGCACACCCACGATTGTCTGAAAAACCGCTTTCCCTTGCTCGTAGAGCGCTGAGACTTGCGGAATCGCATTTTAATCGCCAGAGAAGCACAATGGAGAGAGTACACTGCGCCGAGGCAGGAAACGAGCCAGTTCGATGAAAAATGATGAAAGTTGATTTTGTTAAGTGAATTTTCAAGAAATATCACTGTTTTCATGTTTCTAATCAATTTTTGCACTTTGATGAAAAAAATCATATTTCATATCAAAGTTCATATTTTTTATGACTTTCCTATGTTTCTTATGAATTTTGTCATTTTATAGTAAACAATCACATTTCATATCATAGTCGACCCCAAACATGTGAAAAAAGTCAAAGAAAACTTCCCCATTCAGCTGCACACATACGATTGTCTGAAAAACCGCTTTCCCTTGCTCGTAGAGCGCTGAGACTTGCGGAATCGCATTTTCAGCGCCAGAGAAGCACAATGCAGAGAGCACACTGCACCGAGACAGGAAACGAGCCAGTTCGATGAAAAATAATGAAAGTTGATTTTGTTAAGTGAATTTTCAAGAAATATCACTGTTTTCATGTTTCTAATCAATTTTTGCACTTTGATGAAAAAAATCATATTTCATATCAAAGTTCATATTTTTTATGACTTTCCTATGTTTCTTATGAATTTTGTCATTTTATAGTAAACAATCACATTTCATATCATAGTCGAACCCAAACATGTGAAAAAAGTCAAAGAAAACTTCCCCATTCAGCTGCACACCCACGATTGTCTGAAAAACCGCTTTCCCTTGCTCGTAGAGCGCTGAGACTTGCGGAATCGCATTTTCAGCGCCAGAGAAGCACAATGCAGAGAGCACACTGCACCGAGGCAGGAAACGAGCCAGTTCGATGAAAAATGATGAAAGTTGATTTTGTTATGTGAATTTTCAAGAAATATCACTGTTTTCATGTTTCTAATCAATTTTTGCACTCTGATGAAAAAAATCATATTTCATATCAAAAATCATATTTTTCATGACTTTCCTATGTTTCTTATGAATTTTGTAATTTTATAGTAAACAATCACATTTCATATCATAGTCGACCCCAAACGTGAAAAAAGTCAAAGAAAACTGCGCCTATCAGCTGCATACAAACGTTTGTCTGAAAAACCGCTTTCCCTTGCTCTTAGAGCGCTGAGACTTGCGGAATCGCATTTTCAGCGCCAGAGAAGCACAATGCAGAGAGCACACTGCACCGAGGCAGGAAATGAGCCACTTCGATGAAAAATGATGAAAGTTGATTTTGTTAAGTGAATTTTCAAGAAATATCACTGTTTTCATGTTTCTAATCAATTTTTGCACTTTGATGAAAAAAATCATATTTCATATCAAAGTTCATATTTTTTATGACTTTCCTATGTTTCTTATGAATTTTGTCATTTTATAGTAAACAATCACATTTCATATCATAGTCGACCCCAAACATGTGAAAAAAGTCAAAGAAAACTGCCCCATTCAGCTGCACACATACTTTTCGCTGAAAAACCGCTTTCCCTTGCTCGTAGAGCGCTGAGAGTTGCGGAATCGCATTTTCAGCGCCAGAGAAGCACAATGCAGAGAGCACACTGCACCGAGGCAGGAAACGAGCCAGTTCGATGAAAAATGATGAAAGTTGATTTTGTTATGTGAATTTTCAAGAAATATCACTGTTTTCATGTTTCTAATCAATTTTTGCACTCTGATGAAAAAAATCATATTTCATATCAAAAATCATATTTTTTATGACTTTCCTATGTTTCTTATGAATTTTGTCATTTTATAGTAAACAATCACATTTCATATCATAGTCGAACCCAAACATGTGAAAAAAGTCAAAGAAAACTTCCCCATTCAGCTGCACACCCACGATTGTCTGAAAAACCGCTTTCCCTTGCTCGTAGAGCGCTGAGACTTGCGGAATCGCATTTTCAGCGCCAGAGAAGCACAATGCAGAGAGCACACTGCACCGAGGCAGGAAACGAGCCACTTCGATGAAAAATGATGAAAGTTGATTTTGTTATGTGACTTCTCAAGAAATATCACTGTTTTCATGTATCTCATGAATTTTTGTACGTTGATGAAAAAAATCATATTTCATATCAAAGTTCATATTTTTTATGACTTTGCTATGTTTCTTATGAATTTTGTCATTTTATAGTAAACAATCACATTTCATATCATAGTCGACCCCATACATGTGAAAAAAGTCAAAGAAAACTTCCCCATTCAGCTGCACACATACGATTGTCTGAAAAACCGCTTTCCGTTGCTCGTAGAGCGCTGAGACTTGCGGAATCGCATTTTCAGCGCCAGAGAAGCACAATGCAGAGAGCACACTGCGCGAAGGCAGGAAACGAGCCAGTTCGATGAAAAATAATGAAAGTTGATTTTGTTAAGTGAATTTTCAAGAAATATCACTGTTTTCATGTTTCTAATCAATTTTTGCACTTTGATGAAAAAAATCATATTTCATATCAAAGTTCATATTTTTTATGACTTTCCTATGTTTCTTATGAATTTTGTCATTTTATAGTAAACAATCACATTTCATATCATAGTCGACCCCATACATGTGAAAAAAGTCAAAGAAAACTTCCCCATTCAGCTGCACACATACGATTGTCTGAAAAACCGCTTTCCCTTGCTCGTAGAGCGCTGAGAGTTGCGGAATCGCATTTTCAGCGCCAGAGAAGCACAATGCAGAGAGCACACTGCACCGAGGCAGGAAACGAGCCAGTTCGATGAAAAATGATGACAGTTGATTTTGTTATGTGAATTTTCAAGAAATATCACCGTTTTCATGTTTCTAATCAATTTTTGCACTCTGATGAAAAAAATCATATTTCATATCAAAAATCATATTTTTCATGACTTTCCTACGTTTCTTATGAATTTTGTAATTTTATAGTAAACAATCACATTTCATATCATAGTCGACCCCAAACGTGAAAAAAGTCAAAGAAAACTGCGCCTATCAGCTGCATACATACGTTTGTCTGAAAAACCGCTTTCCCTTGCTCGTAGAGCGCTGAGACTTGCGGAATCGCATTTTCAGCGCCAGAGAAGCACAATGGAGAGAGTACACTGCGCCGAGGCAGGAAACGAGCCAGTTCGATGAAAAATGATGAAAGTTGATTTTGTTAAGTGAATTTTCAAGAAATATCACTGTTTTCATGTTTCTAATCAATTTTTGCACTTTGATGAAAAAAATCATATTTCATATCAAAGTTCATATTTTTTATGACTTTCCTATGTTTCTTATGAATTTTGTCATTTTATAGTAAACAATCACATTTCATATCATAGTCGAACCCAAACATGTGAAAAAAGTCAAAGAAAACTGCCCCATTCAGCTGCACACATACTTTTCGCTGAAAAACCGCTTTCCCTTGCTCGTAGAGCGCTGAGAGTTGCGGAATCGCATTTTCAGCGCCAGAGAAGCACAATGCAGAGAGCACACTGCACCGAGGCAGGAAACGAGCCAGTTCGATGAAAAATGATGAAAGTTGATTTTGTTATGTGAATTTTCAAGAAATATCACTGTTTTCATGTTTCTAATCAATTTTTGCACTCTGATGAAAAAAATCATATTTCATATCAAAAATCATATTTTTTATGACTTTCCTATGTTTCTTATGAATTTTGTCATTTTATAGTAAACAATCACATTTCATATCATAATCGAACCCAAACATGTGAAAAAAGTCAAATAAAACTTCCCCATTCAGCTGCACACCCACGATTGTCTGAAAAACCGCTTTCCCTTGCTCGTAGAGCGCTGAGAGTTGCGGAATCGCATTTTCAGCGCCAGAGAAGCACAATGCAGAGAGCACACTGCACCGAGGCAGGAAACGTGCCAGTTCGATGAAAAATGATGAAAGTTGATTTTGTTATGTGAATTTTCAAGAAATATCACTGTTTTCATGTTTCTAATCAATGTTTGCACTCTGATGAAAAAAATCATATTTCATATCAAAGTTCATATTTTTTATGACTTTCCTATGTTTCTTATGAATTTTGTCATTTTATAGTAAACAATCACATTTCATATCATAGTCGACCCCAAACGTGAAAAAAGTCAAAGAAAACTTCCCCATTCAGCTGCACACATACGATTGTCTGAAAAACCGCTTTCCCTTGCTCGTAGAGCGCTGAGAGTTGCGGAATCGCATTTTCAGCGCCAGAGAAGCACAATGCAGAGAGCACACTGCACCGAGGCAGGAAACGAGCCAGTTCGATGAAAAATGATGAAAGTTGATTTTGTTATGTGAATTTTCAAGAAATATCACTGTTTTCATGTTTCTAATCAATTTTTGCACTCTGATGAAAAAAATCATATTTCATATCAAAAATCATATTTTTTATGACTTTCCTATGTTTCTTATGAATTTTGTCATTTTATAGTAAACAATCACATTTCATATCATAGTCGAACCCAAACATGTGAAAAAAGTCAAAGAAAACTTCCCCATTCAGCTGCACACCCACGATTGTCTGAAAAACCGCTTTCCCTTGCTCGTAGAGCGCTGAGACTTGCGGAATCGCATTTTCAGCGCCAGAGAAGCACAATGCAGAGAGCACACTGCGCGAAGGCAGGAAACGAGCCAGTTCGATGAAAAATAATGAAAGTTGATTTTGTTAAGTGAATTTTCAAGAAATATCACTGTTTTCATGTATCTCATGAATTTTTGTACGTTGATGAAAAAAGTCATATTTCATATCTGAGTTCATATTATTTATGACTTTCCTATGTTTCTTATGAATTTTGTCATTTTATAGTAAACAATCACATTTCATATCATAGTCGACCCCATACATGTGAAAAAAGTCAAAGAAAACTTCCCCATTCAGCTGCACACATACGATTGTCTGAAAAACCGCTTTCCCTTGCTCGTAGAGCGCTGAGACTTGCGGAATCGCATTTTCAGCGCCAGAGAAGCACAATGCAGAGAGCACACTGCGCGAAGGCAGGAAACGAGCCAGTTCGATGAAAAATAATGAAAGTTGATTTTGTTAAGTGAATTTTCAAGAAATATCACTGTTTTCATGTTTCTAATCAATTTTTGCACTTTGATGAAAAAAATCATATTTCATATCAAAGTTCATATTTTTTATGACTTTCCTATGTATCTTATGAATTTTGTCATTTTATAGTAAACAATCACATTTCATATCATAGTCGACCCCATACATGTGAAAAAAGTCAAAGAAAACTTCCCCATTCAGCTGCACACATACGATTGTCTGAAAAACCGCTTTCCCTTGCTCGTAGAGCGCTGAGAGTTGCGGAATCGCATTTTCAGCGCCAGAGAAGCACAATGCAGAGAGCACACTGCACCGAGGCAGGAAACGAGCCAGTTCGATGAAAAATGATGACAGTTGATTTTGTTATGTGAATTTTCAAGAAATATCACCGTTTTCATGTTTCTAATCAATTTTTGCACTCTGATGAAAAAAATTATATTTCATATCAAAAATCATATTTTTCATGAATTTCCTACGTTTCTTATGAATTTTGTAATTTTATAGTAAACAATCACATTTCATATCATAGTCGACCCCAAACGTGAAAAAAGTCAAAGAAAACTGCGCCTATCAGCTGCATACATACGTTTGTCTGAAAAACCGCTTTCCCTTGCTCGTAGAGCGCTGAGACTTGCGGAATCGCATTTTCAGCGCCAGAGAAGCACAATGGAGAGAGTACACTGCGCCGAGGCAGGAAACGAGCCAGTTCGATGAAAAATGATGAAAGTTGATTTTGTTAAGTGAATTTTCAAGAAATATCACTGTTTTCATGTTTCTAATCAATTTTTGCACTTTGATGAAAAAAATCATATTTCATATCAAAGTTCATATTTTTTATGACTTTGCTATGTTTCTTATGAATTTTGTCATTTTATAGTAAACAATCACATTTCATATCATAGTCGAACCCAAACATGTGAAAAAAGTCAAAGAAAACTGCCCCATTCAGCTGCACACATACTTTTCGCTGAAAAACCGCTTTCCCTTGCTCGTAGAGCGCTGAGAGTTGCGGAATCGCATTTTCAGCGCCAGAGAAGCACAATGCAGAGAGCACACTGCACCGAGGCAGGAAACGAGCCAGTTCGATGAAAAATGATGAAAGTTGATTTTGTTATGTGAATTTTCAAGAAATATCACTGTTTTCATGTTTCTAATCAATTTTTGCACTCTGATGAAAAAAATCATATTTCATATCAAAAATCATATTTTTTATGACTTTCCTATGTTTCTTATGAATTTTGTCATTTTATAGTAAACAATCACATTTCATATCATAGTCGAACCCAAACATGTGAAAAAAGTCAAATAAAACTTCCCCATTCAGCTGCACACCCACGATTGTCTGAAAAACCGCTTTCCCTTGCTCGTAGAGCGCTGAGAGTTGCGGAATCGCATTTTCAGCGCCAGAGAAGCACAATGCAGAGAGCACACTGCACCGAGGCAGGAAACGTGCCAGTTCGATGAAAAATGATGAAAGTTGATTTTGTTATGTGAATTTTCAAGAAATATCACTGTTTTCATGTTTCTAATCAATTTTTGCACTCTGATGAAAAAAATCATATTTCATATCAAAGTTCATATTTTTTATGACTTTCCTATGTTTCTTATGAATTTTGTCATTTTATAGTAAACAATCACATTTCATATCATAGTCGACCCCAAACGTGAAAAAAGTCAAAGAAAACTTCCCCATTCAGCTGCACACATACGATTGTCTGAAAAACCGCTTTCCCTTGCTCGTAGAGCGCTGAGAGTTGCGGAATCGCATTTTCAGCGCCAGAGAAGCACAATGCAGAGAGCACACTGCACCGAGGCAGGAAACGAGCCAGTTCGATGAAAAATGATGAAAGTTGATTTTGTTATGTGAATTTTCAAGAAATATCACTGTTTTCATGTTTCTAATCAATTTTTGCACTCTGATGAAAAAAATCATATTTCATATCAAAAATCATATTTTTTATGACTTTCCTATGTTTCTTATGAATTTTGTCATTTTATAGTAAACAATCACATTTCATATCATAGTCGAACCCAAACATGTGAAAAAAGTCAAAGAAAACTTCCCCATTCAGCTGCACACCCACGATTGTCTGAAAAACCGCTTTCCCTTGCTCGTAGAGCGCTGAGACTTGCGGAATCGCATTTTCAGCGCCAGAGAAGCACAATGCAGAGAGCACACTGCACCGAGGCAGGAAACGAGCCACTTCGATGAAAAATGATGAAAGTTGATTTTGTTATGTGACTTCTCAAGAAATATCACTGTTTTCATGTATCTCATGAATTTTTGTACGTTGATGAAAAAAGTCATATTTCATATCTGAGTTCATATTATTTATGACTTTCCTATGTTTCTTATGAATTTTGTCATTTTATAGTAAACAATCACATTTCATATCATAGTCGACCCCATACATGTGAAAAAAGTCAAAGAAAACTTCCCCATTCAGCTGCACACATACGATTGTCTGAAAAACCGCTTTCCCTTGCTCGTAGAGCGCTGAGACTTGCGGAATCGCATTTTCAGCGCCAGAGAAGCACAATGCAGAGAGCACACTGCGCGAAGGCAGGAAACGAGCCAGTTCGATGAAAAATAATGAAAGTTGATTTTGTTAAGTGAATTTTCAAGAAATATCACTGTTTTCATGTTTCTAATCAATTTTTGCACTTTGATGAAAAAAATCATATTTCATATCAAAGTTCATATTTTTTATGACTTTCCTATGTTTCTTATGAATTTTGTCATTTTATAGTAAACAATCACATTTCATATCATAGTCGACCCCATACATGTGAAAAAAGTCAAAGAAAACTTCCCCATTCAGCTGCACACATACGATTGTCTGAAAAACCGCTTTCCCTTGCTCGTAGAGCGCTGAGAGTTGCGGAATCGCATTTTCAGCGCCAGAGAAGCACAATGCAGAGAGCACACTGCACCGAGGCAGGAAACGAGCCAGTTCGATGAAAAATGATGACAGTTGATTTTGTTATGTGAATTTTCAAGAAATATCACCGTTTTCATGTTTCTAATCAATTTTTGCACTCTGATGAAAAAAATCATATTTCATATCAAAAATCATATTTTTCATGACTTTCCTATGTTTCTTATGAATTTTGTAATTTTATAGTAAACAATCACATTTCATATCATAGTCGACCCCAAACGTGAAAAAAGTCAAAGAAAACTGCGCCTATCAGCTGCATACATACGTTTGTCTGAAAAACCGCTTTCCCTTGCTCGTAGAGCGCTGAGACTTGCGGAATCGCATTTTCAGCGCCAGAGAAGCACAATGGAGAGAGTACACTGCGCCGAGGCAGGAAACGAGCCAGTTCGATGAAAAATGATGAAAGTTGATTTTGTTAAGTGAATTTTCAAGAAATATCACTGTTTTCATGTTTCTAATCAATTTTTGCACTTTGATGAAAAAAATCATATTTCATATCAAAGTTCATATTTTTTATGACTTTGCTATGTTTCTTATGAATTTTGTCATTTTATAGTAAACAATCACATTTCATATCATAGTCGACCCCAAACATGTGAAAAAAGTCAAAGAAAACTGCCCCATTCAGCTGCACACATACTTTTCGCTGAAAAACCGCTTTCCCTTGCTCGTAGAGCGCTGAGAGTTGCGGAATCGCATTTTCAGCGCCAGAGAAGCACAATGCAGAGAGCACACTGCACCGAGGCAGGAAACGAGCCAGTTCGATGAAAAATGATGAAAGTTGATTTTGTTATGTGAATTTTCAAGAAATATCACTGTTTTCATGTTTCTAATCAATTTTTGCACTCTGATGAAAAAAATCATATTTCATATCAAAAATCATATT